>NC_136520.1:23173020-23383020 GCF_053919585.1 Euprymna scolopes
TTATCGTTATTTCCATGGCAGGTGCGCGTCTGAACTCCAATCTCGGGTCCCCCTCGCCAATCTGTCACGAAAAACACCCGTCTAGCTGAATCCACTGCGAAAAATTTCCTCCACTCTATATCTGTGCCTAAATCAAAACGCGGATTCCATGAACAAAGCTTCTTTCTTAGAATTGCACGCCCGTTGAACTCTGTTCAGTCTGCCTGCTTCCCACCGGACTACAACTTGGATTTCTTCAAGTCCAACGTTAACAAATTCCTAATAAACCGCCCCTTTAGTAAACACTTCATCAACTCTCCACACTAACGTAATGTACTTGCAATAACCCTTATCCCTGAGTGGCTTCCGGGCCTTGATAAGTGGTGATCACTTTGTAAAAAAAAAATATGTATGAATCAATACGGAAAATATATGAATGTTTATATCTTTTCCGTATTTATTTCCTGTGTGTTGACGTGTGGGAATACGAAAAGTCTTTTGAAAAAAACAAGAATGTTTCCTTCAAAAGCACATAATTTTCGACCGATAGCGATCTTCCTCAGTGTGATATATGTATATATATATATATATATATATATATATATATATATATATATATATATATATATATATATGTGTGTGTGTGTTTTTATATATTTATATATATGTATATATTATTATATCTATATATGTATATTTTTGTATATATGTATATATTTTTATATATTTATATATTTGTATATATGCGTATATATTTTTATATATGTATATATTTATATATATATTTATATATATATATATATATCTTTATATATATATGTGTATATATTTATATTTATGTATATATTTATATATACATGTATATATTTATATATGTATATATTTATATATATGTATATATTTGTATATATATGTGTGTATATTTATATATATATGTATATATTTATATATATATATGTATATATTTATATATATGTAGATATTTATATATTTATGTAGATATTTATATCGATATGTAGATATCTATATAGATATGTAGATATTTATATATATGTAGATATTTATATATATATGTATATATTCATATATATATGTAGATATTTATATATATGTAGATATTTATATATATGTAGATATTTATATATATATGTAGATATTTATATATATATGTGTATATATTTATATATATATATATATATATATGTGTGTGTGTATTTATGTATACATGTATGATGAAAATAATGGAACTAGTATTCCGACAAAATAGAGAAAATAAAAAGGAACAAACCGTATTATGTTTTCATCAATGTTTCGTGTTTATTTCGAGACTTCCTCTGGAAGTCTCGAAATAAAGACGAAACGCATAATAAACACATTATACTGTTTGTTCCTTTTTATTTTCTATATATATATGGATATATATATTTATATATATGTGTATATATATATGTATGTGTATATATGTTTATATATATGTGTATTTATATATATGTGATTTATATATATGTGTATTTATATTTATATATGTGTATTTATATTTATATATATTTGTATGTATATTTATATATATATATATATATGTGTGTACATATATTCATATGTATGTGTATATATATATGTATATATGTGTATATATATTTATATATTTATGGATATATATTTATACATGTATATTTCTATATGTATATTTATACATATATATTTCTATATGTACATATTTATACATCTATATTTACATATGTACATATATATATTTATATATATGTATATATATATATTTATACATATATATATATGTATACATATATATAAATTACATATGTTCCTATATATAATTATTTATATATATGTATATTTATATATATATATATTTATATATTTACATATGTGTATATATATGTATATTTATATATATATATATATATTTATATATGTACATATATATATGTATATGTATTTATATATATATATTTATATGCATATATTTATATATATACGTATTTATATATATTTATATATATATTTATATACGTACATATATATATGTATTTATACATATGTATTTATACATATATATATATATTTATATGCATATATTTATATACATACATATGTATATATATTTTATATGTATACATATTTCTATATATATATTTATATATATACACATATTTATATGTATACACATATTTATATATATATTTATATGTGTAGATATATAACATATATATATAAAGATATTTATATATATACTTACATATTTGTTTATATATATATATATATGTATTTATATTTATATATATATATATAATATAAAGCTCTGTGTGTGTGTATTGGTGTATGTGTGTGTGTGTGTGTGTGTTGTCACGAATAGGCTCCTATATAGTTGACTATATTTTAAAACTGATTACATATAATGATAGATGTATCGAGACACAGAAATAGGTATGTTTGATCTGGCAGAACGGAGGTTCAGTTAAATTGTGGGGTGTACGTTCGCGCCTGGTCCACAAAGTATGGAAATAAAAAAATTAGAAATTAAAAAAAAACGTTTACAAGTGTTTTTTATATTTATATAGATGTACATAATAATACTTTGATAAGTATGTTTTAACTTTAATAGGGATGGTATAATAAAATTGTGGGGTCTGGAAATAGGCACAAACTTTAATAAAGACTTTCATATCTATCTGTGTAAGTATACTTTGATAATTATGTTTCAGTTTGAAAAAATATTGTAGAATAAAATTATCGGGTGTTCGTTCGCACCTGACCTCATTATAATGAAAATGTCACAAAGTTTACAAGGTTTTTTATTATAGATCCACAGAATATTTTGATAAGTGTTTCAGTGTGAACAGGTATGGTATAATAAATCATGGGGTGTATCTATTTTATTTTTACGTTCATTATACTTTGCTTTGGTTTTGATACTCCCACATTCGAAGCTATCGCTTTACAACCCTTCCTTTTCATAGCCTATCATACTTTCATAAATCAGAGTCCATTTTCTGTAGGCTGTTTTTGAACCCAGTCAACGACGGGTACTTTTGCTAGTATATATATATATATATATATATATATATATATATATATATATATATGATGTTATAAAGTGGACGTATGCTTCTAGAATAGTAATTTCATGGTCATGAGGGTTTTTAAGCATGAAAACGATGTTGCTTTTATATTTTATTTCTATATTTCAAGCGGTCCCCCGCTCTTGTTCACAAAAAAGTATCGAAATGAAAATGAGAGACGTAAAAAGAAACTGGAAATTTTTATTTTGGATAGCGTTCATTACTTGCAACAAGGCATTGTTTTATATATATATATATATATATATATATATATATATATATATATATATACATTGGTCTTTATTTTAGAACGTATGATTTCATAAGCATATAATTTGATGTAATCGTGTACTTTGCAGCTTAGCAGAAATAACCGAGCAATACTCAAATTCAAAACTAAGACGAATTTCGCAACGACAGATTTTTTTTTATTTCAGGTTGCAATCGTATCTGTTTAGCAAATAGTGTACCTAACCAAATATTGCTAATGCCGCATACAACGTCATAATTGAAAATGACCTGATGCGTTACCGTTTACAAGAGTAAAAAACAACAATTTTATCAAAGATTGCGGGGGTACCCGGCGTTATCCGGGTGCTTGGAGGTGTAAAAGAAAAAAAGAAATGTTAGTCGGCAGACAGGTTCGAACCCGTGATGAACCAGTAACGCGAAGGCGGAAAAGAAAGTGAAACAAAACGTGACATCTTACAGCTACGCTATAACACCAGAAGAAGTGAAAAGCGTTCAAATTAAGCAATGTCAATCATAAAGTTTTGCTAAGTGGGTGCAGAAATGAACGTTGGCTGAAGGCTAGTTCAGCTTTCCGCTGTTTCATTTATTTGTTTCCCAAAGACGTTGGAGAAAACCAGCTCCCCCAAAGACAGGTATAACCGTTTTATCCTAAAAGGTTCTACGAGAACGTCTTCGATAAATGTTTCCATTCTTTGTTAAAGAACTTCAAGGCTTCATGTAACCGTTTGGCTTTCTGGGTTCCAATTAACTATTGTTAGAAAAGGAAAGAGGGAAACGGCGTAACATGAAAAAGAAAATGTGGATTATATTAAAAGATACATAGTGTGTACAAAGTACATAAGAGACAAAGATGTAGAAAACTACAGAAAGATGTTAGAGATAAAAGGAGAATAAGAGATAGAGAAGGTTGAGAAAGGAAAACTACAGACAGCAAGAAGGTTCTCAAGAGAGAGAGGGGGGAATTGATGAAGAGAGAATACTAAAGATTGTAAGAAAGTTATCGGATGAGAAAGAAATCAATAAAATGTGTAAAGAAATCAATAAATGTGTAAAGGAATCAATAAAATGTGTAAAGGAATCAATAAAATGTGTAAAGAAATCAATAAAATGTGTAAAGGAATACATAAAATGTGTAAAGAAATCAATAAAATGTGTAAAGAAATCAATAAAATGTGTAAAGGAATCAATAAAATGTGTAAAGAAATCAATAAAATGTGTAAAGAAATCAATAAAATGTGTAAAGGAATCAATAAAATGTGTAAAGAAATCAATAAAATTTGTAAAGAAATCAATAAAATGTGTAAAGAAATCAATAAAATGTGTAAAAGAATCAATAAAAGGTGTAAAGGAATCAATAAAATGTGTAAAGAAATCAATAAAATGTGTAAAGGAATCAAAAAATGTGTACAAGAATCAATAAAAGGTGTAAAGAAATCAATAAAATGTGTAAAGGAATCAATAAAATGTGTAAAGGAATCAATAAAATGTGTAAAGGAATCAATAAAAGGTGTAAAGAAATCAATAAAATGTGTAAAAGAATCAATAAAATGTGTAAAGGAATCAATAAAATGTGTAAAGGAATCAATAAAAGGTGTAAAGGAATCAATAAAATGTGTAAAGGAATCAATAAAATGTGTAAAGGAATCAATAAAAGGTGTAAAGAAATCAATAAAATGTGTAAAGGAATCAATAAAAGGTGTAAAGGAATCAATAAAATGTGTAAAGGAATCAATAAAATGTGTAAAGAAATCAATAAAATGTGTAAAGAAATCAATAAAATGTGTAAAGGAATCAATAAAATGTGTAAAGGAATCAATAAATGTGTAAAGAAATCAATAAAAGGTGTAAAGGAATCAATAAAATGTGTAAAGGAATCAATAAAATGTGTAAAGAAATCAATAAAATGTGTAAAAAAATCAATAAAATGTGTAAAGGAATCAATAAAAGGTGTAAAGGAATCAATAAAATGTGTAAAGGAATCAATAAAATGTGTAAAGGAATCAATAAAATGTGTAAAGAAATCAATAAAATGTGTAAAGGAATCAATAAAAGGTGTAAAGAAATCAATAAAATGTGTAAAGAAATAAATAAAATGTGTAAAGGAATCAATAAAATGTGTAAAAGAATCAATAAAAGGTGTAAAGGAATCAATAAAATGTGTAAAGAAATCAATAAAATGTGTAAAGGAATAAAAAAAATGTGTAAAGAAATCAATAAAATGTGTAAAGGAATCAATAAAATGTGTAAAGGAATCAATAAAATGTGTAAAGGAATCAATAAAATGTGTAAAGGAATCAATAAAATGTGTAAAGGAATCAATAAAATGTGTAAAGGAATCAATAAAATGTGTAAAGGACCCAAGAAAATGTGTAAAGGAATCAATAAAATGTGTAAAGGAATCAATAAAATGTGTAAAGGAATCAATAAAATGTGTAAAGGACCCAAGAAAATGTGTAAAGGAATCAATAAAATGTGTAAAGAAATCAATAAAATGTGTAAAGGAATCAATAAAATGTGTGAAGAAATCAATAAAATGAGTAAAGGAATCAATAAAATGTGTAAAGAAATCAATAAAATGTGTAAAGAAATCAATAAAATGTGTAAAGAAATCAATAAAATGTGTAAAGGAATCAATAAAATGTGTAAAGGAATCAATAAAATGTGTAAAAAAATCAATAAAATGTGTAAAGAAATCAATAAAATGTGTAAAGAAATCAATAAAATTTGTAAAGAAATCAATAAAATGTGTAAAGAAATCAATAAAATGTGTAAAGAAATTAATAAAATGTGTAAAGAAATCAATAAAATGTGTAAAAGAATCAATAAAATGTGTAAAGAAATCAATAAAATGTGTGAAAAAATCAATAAAATGTGTAAAGAAATCAATAAAATGTGTAAAGAAATCAATAAAATGTGTAAAGAAATCAATAAAATGTGTAAAGGAATCAATAAAATGTGTAAAGAAATCAATAAAATGTGTAAAGAAATTAATAAAATGTGTAAAGAAATCAATAAAATGTGTAAAGAAATCAATAAAATGTGTAAAGAAATCAATAAAATGTGTAAAAAAATCAATAAAATGTGTAAAGAAATCAATAAAATGTGTAAAGAAATCAATAAAATGTGTAAAGAAATCAATAAAATGTGTAAAGAAATCAATAAAATGTGTAAAAAAATCAATAAAATGTGTAAAGAAATCAATAAAATGTGTAAAGAAATCAATAAAATGTGTAAAGGAATCAATAAAATGTGTAAAGGAATCAATAAAATGTGTAAAGAAATCAATAAAATGTGTAAAGAAATCAATAAAATGTGTAAAGGAATCAATAAAATGTGTAAAGGAATCAATAAAATGTGTAAAGAAATCAATAAAATGTGTAAAGAAATCAATAAAATGTGTAAAAAAATCAATAAAATGTGTAAAGAAATCAATAAAATGTGTAAAGGAATCAATAAAATGTGTAAAGGAATCAATAAAATGTGTAAAGGAATCAATAAAATGTGTAAAGAAATCAATAAAATGTGTAAAAAAATCAATAAAATGTGTAAAGAAATCAATAAAATGTGTAAAAGAATCAATAAAATGTGTAAAGAAATCAATAAAATGTGTAAAGAAATCAATAAAATGTGTAAAGAAATCAATAAAATGTGTAAAGAAATCAATAAAATGTGTAAAGGAATCAATAAAATGTGTAAAGAAATCAATAAAATGTGTAAAAGAATCAATAAAATGTGTAATGGAATCAATAAAATGTGTAAAGAAATCAATAAAATGTGTAAAGAAATCAATAAAATGTGTAAAAGAATCAATAAAAGGTGTAAAGAAATCAATAAAAGGTGTAAAGGAATCAATAAAATGTGTAAAGGAATCAATCAATAAAATGTGTAAAGAAATCAATAAAATGTGTAAAGGAATCAATAAAATGTGTAAAGGAATCAATAAAATGTGTAAAGAAATCAATAAAATGTGTAAAGGAATCAATAAAATGTGTAAAGGAATCAATAAAATGTGTAAAGGAATCAATATAATGTGTAAAGGAATCAATAAAATGTGTAAAGGAATCAATAAAATGTGTAAAGAAATCAATAAAATGTGTAAAGGAATCAATAAAAGGTGTAAAGAAATCAATAAAATGTGTAAAGAAATAAATAAAATGTGTAAAGGAATCAATAAAATGTGTAAAAGAATCAATAAAAGGTGTAAAGGAATCAATAAAATGTGTAAAGAAATCAATAAAATGTGTAAAGGAATAAAAAAAATGTGTAAAGAAATCAATAAAATGTGTAAAGGAATCAATAAAATGTGTAAAGGAATCAATAAAATGTGTAAAGGAATCAATAAAATGTGTAAAGGACCCAAGAAAATGTGTAAAGGAATCAATAAAATGTGTAAAGAAATCAATAAAATGTGTAAAGGAATCAATAAAATGTGTGAAGAAATCAATAAAATGGGTAAAGGAATCAATAAAATGTGTAAAGAAATCAATAAAATGTGTAAAGAAATCAATAAAATGTGTAAAGAAATCAATAAAATGTGTAAAGAAATCAATAAAATGTGTAAAGGAATCAATAAAATGTGTAAAAAAATCAATAAAATGTGTAAAGAAATCAATAAAATGTGTAAAGAAATCAATAAAATGTGTAAAGAAATCAATAAAATGTGTAAAGAAATCAATAAAATGTGTAAAGAAATTAATAAAATGTGTAAAGAAATCAATAAAATGTGTAAAAGAATCAATAAAATGTGTAAAGAAATCAATAAAATGTGTGAAAAAATCAATAAAATGTGTAAAGAAATCAATAAAATGTGTAAAGAAATCAATAAAATGTGTAAAGAAATCAATAAAATGTGTAAAGGAATCAATAAAATGTGTAAAGGAATCAATAAAATGTGTAAAAAAATCAATAAAATGTGTAAAGAAATCAATAAAATGTGTAAAGAAATCAATAAAATGTGTAAAGAAATCAATAAAATGTGTAAAGAAATCAATAAAATGTGTAAAAAAATCAATAAAATGTGTAAAGAAATCAATAAAATGTGTAAAGAAATCAATAAAATGTGTAAAGAAATCAATAAAATGTGTAAAGAAATCAATAAAATGTGTAAAGAAATCAATAAAATGTGTAAAAAAATCAATAAAATGTGTAAAGAAATCAATAAAATGTGTAAAGAAATCAATAAAATGTGTAAAGAAATCAATAAAATGTGTAAAAAAATCAATAAAATGTGTAAAGAAATCAATAAAATGTGTAAAGGAATCAATAAAATGTGTAAAGGAATCAATAAAATGTGTAAAGGAATCAATAAAATGTGTAAAGAAATCAATAAAATGTGTAAAGAAATCAATAAAATGTGTAAAAAAATCAATAAAATGTGTAAAGAAATCAATAAAATGTGTAAAAGAATCAATAAAATGTGTAAAGAAATCAATAAAATGTGTAAAGAAATCAATAAAATGTGTAAAGAAATCAATAAAATGTGTAAAGAAATCAATAAAATGTGTAAAGGAATCAATAAAATGTGTAAAGAAATCAATAAAATGTGTAAAAGAATCAATAAAATGTGTAATGGAATCAATAAAATGTGTAAAGAAATCAATAAAATGTGTAAAGAAATCAATAAAATGTGTAAAGAAATCAATAAAATGTGTAAAGGAATCAATAAAATGTGTAAAGAAATCAATAAAATGTGTAAAGAAATCAATAAAATGTGTAAAGGAATCAATAAAATGTGTAAAGGAAGCGGAGAAAAGAGATGCATACAGAGAAACGGGATTTTGATTGAGATGACCACCAATTAGTGATTTTTTGAAAAGCGCCCAAACGATTGGTTCCGTTCAGTTAGAAAAAGTTGAAAACTGTTATTCATGCAGAAAAAAAGGAAAACGTATTAAGAAAACAAGCGAGACAGAAAATATATATATTAGTAGGCCGCCCAGCGTTGTCCAGTCACAAAATACGTACAAATATTATATTTTAATTCATGATCATTTCTCTATTGCTTATTATCCAATATGCAGTAATGATTTTAAAAGTTATATAAAAATGACTTACCATCCGCTAGAATCGAAACCAAAAGGTTTAGGGCTCTAGCTCTAGTGTTATCTTTTCAGCTAGGTTACCGTCTAAGCCACCAACAGATGGATATGAAAGGCTAAAAAGTAAGCGACTTTGAGCTTAATGTTTTGCGCATGTGCAAAAGTAACAGAAGGCGTAATGTTTTATTTGACTTATCCTGCCAAGATCAGCTGCTTTGTTTCAAATTGTGATTCCTTAAAAGCAATTTGTTCCGACTAAAAAACAAATCGAAAGTGTGCTACTGGTCCAAATACCAGATATATTAAATTTCAACTCCGTAGATCAAATGCTCAAAGAAGAGTTTGGTAGAAACATTTCGCACACCTACCGACAAGGTCACTTGCATAAATATTTCCGTGTGCTAGAACGTTCTCGTCTTTAATTCTCTGTAATTATGCAGAATGTGGAAACTATTCATAAATAGAATTCAACGTAATACTTAAACTAATCATCTAATAAGAAGCTATAAAAATGAATAAGTAATTCATTATCGCTCATTTTTTTTAAAGAATCTGCAAATTAGTTAGCATTCATGTAGTCGCTCGCATATTCATGACTGAAGAAGATAGTTTTAATAATTTTTAAATAGAAAAAGTAGACTTTTAATATCCATGTCACTGCGACGAAAACATCAAAAGTAAGCTCCTTTGTGCGTCTGCGAGTGGCCCTTGCCGAACTCTTCTCTGAATTTTTAGTTTAGAATCTTCAAACTTGATATATTGGAGATTTGGACATGTGCAACAAATTCGATTTGGTTTTAAGCCAGTAAAAATAGCTACTAATTTCATTTTTGGTTGCGTATGTTCCTTACAAAACATTTCGAAACATTACGTGAATTTTCTTAACCGTTTGTGAAAGAAGAATGTTTCATATGTATATTTTTTTTAATTTGTAACGCATTAGCGTTCATTTCAACTGGCAACAAATATCAAAATGCAACTAATTTCAATATGTATTAGAAACGGATAGGAATGTTTTGAATGGAAAAAAATAAAAATAAAATAATAATAATAATAATAATAAAATTAATAATAATAATAATAATAATAATAATAATAATAATAATAATAATAATAATAATCTATCTATCTATCTATCTATCTACTATATAATATTTTAATTGCAAAAATTCCTCTGTGGACCAAAGTAGCGTACGTTACTATTTCGATAGCCATTCTTAACATGGGGAGGGGATGGTGTTTTGTAACTATTCTGTTCTTCCACCTTTTAATAAAAAAAAAAAATATCACGAAACTTTAATTGAACCTGAAAAAGTATTTAAAAATAGCGCCGTAATAAAAATACATAAGCACTGTAAACACTTTTTGTATTTGATAATATAAAAAAAAATTGTTTAAAAGTTATTGGGGGGCACTTCTGCAGTATGCAGACGGCGTTTATTGTTAGGGGCGATAACTCCAATATCTTCTTGGTTAAATAACGCATCAAATAAGTAACAAACAAATTTTTTTCCGAACATTTTGGTCATATTTGAAAAACAAATCATTTATTGTATAAAAATGTATCAATATATAATTGTAAAAACATTTATTTAAAAGTCTACGTAAGAAAATATAATTTTAATAAAAAATTTTGTAATGAAAGCAACATTGGATTTTTATAAAATAAAATATCTTTTTTTTCGAATGTGCCGCATTCGTGACTTTTGTACGTAACCCCGATTTACCCATCAGTTAGCAAGATCCCACTTCTTCATTCTTGGGGTCCCTATGTACCTGTTAGTCTTTCTTCAGATAGCTTCTTTTCTTGAACTGCTAGCCTTCAGAATTACATTCCTGCTTTCTGTTTCCTTACTGTGCTAAGTTTAAATGTAATGTAATCAAGCATCTCGCTGCACAACTCCCAACGTAGTGTGCTCCTTATTCACAGTAACCACCACCACCCCAACCTCACGTGTTATTGTGTCTTGCTTCGAGTGAATGAAAGTTTTTTAAAAAATAATAGATAAATGAAATCTGACCTAAATTGAATCGAGCAACTCAGTGGGTCAAAGTTCGGCAACAGGCCGAAATAATCAATTATTCAGTGGTCAAAGCACTTATCGATGGATTATAGGATTTGGTGCTCTCCGCTTTATGTTATCAACAGCAGAGAATACTGATTTGAAAGTGGATTGTTTCTGATGCGATTAAAAATAGATTTACATGGATTAAGGCTGACTCTTTTATTGGCCGCATCGAAACGGTTTAATGACGATAGGCGTAATTTTCGAAGGCATCTCAGCATCATGGCGCCGTTCCCGAGCGGCGATTGTAGTTGATATCAGATAGGAAATCCTCAACAGCATCTGACAGTTGAATTACGTTTCATTTGCAATTAATCTCTTTACTCATGACTTATTTCCAACTGTTCTTTCTGGTAAACATGTTCTTTGGATTTGCTACTACATTGGATATTCAAGTTTTTTTTAGATTTTTCATTGGAGATATTTACACACGCCATTGTGTCGCATTGTATAATAGCCGTCCCCCAACAGGATTTTACAACAGGATGTCAGGCGGCTCACACTCTCTATTTCTATGTGGCAGAACCTGCACTTGTTGCTATTGTATTAGTTGTTGTTTTATTAGTATGTATGTATGTGTGTGTACTTTTGACTTCTACACGATTCTTATGTAATTCTTTGAGTGATTAAAACATAGGATTTTACAACTGGATGTCAAGTGGCTCTCATTTTCTACTTCTGTGTGGCAGAACGTTCACTTGTTGTTATTGCTGAGACCACTCATTGCATGTGCGTACATATGTGCGTATTCATTAGTTGATTTAACCTGTTTATTTGTGATTCCGTGGTATGAAATCAGAAAGAACAAACTTATTGGCTTGAGAATGTAAAGCTTATTAAATATCATTACTTCGGTTGAAACATTTTCTGAATGTGTTGCCAAAAAAAAAGTTTTAAATAACTCTATCATTCAACACTTAACACTTATATAAACACAGCAAGCATCATCTGGACTTTTACTCTAACAGACCTTATATATTATTGAGTATTGTTTGTGGTTTTCTCTTTTACGGAAAAAAAATTTGAATCCATCGCCTTTTTTGTAATTTAAAAACATAAGAGGAGTTTAAGCTTTTCTTTTTTTTTTTTTTTTTTGTTGTTGTAAATGTGATGCTGGATATCATTGTAAACAACAAATTTAGTTTTAAAAATAGAATGTTTTCATGTTGTAAAGATCGTTCGGATAAATATAGGAACGTTCAAAATGGAAGGAGGGAGTATTTTTTGACGGAGTCTCTCTTTAAAAATCTACCAAAAATCAATTATCATTGGATAATTGAATTTTGGTAGATTTTTAAATACGAAAATACGAAATTTTCACGAATTATTAAGTGAAGAATGAACTTTATAATTGTGTACGATTTTTTTCATAATCGATATTCATATATTTTTGCCTACAACCCCCTTCTTTATTTGTGGGTACAAATATGCTTAAAATATATTTTATTGTGGAGAGGATGAAGATTGTAGATAAAGCAAAAAAAAAAACACTGCGCACGTATCAGTTTTTAAGGTTGAATATCCAAAAATCCGTGTTTCATTTTTCATTTTTTGTGTTTTAAAGTGTGAAATTCGTTTAATATGTTAATAATAATTATCTTTCAGATTAGCAAAAAATATATAATTTCATTATTTTTGCGAAAAACATTACTTTTGAATATTTGAAAAATAAGTTTAAGTAAGTATAGTGAGCCCAATATTGGTAATATTCTATTAAATAGGAAATATCTAGAAAAACTGATACCAAAAAAGAAAAAATCAGTAAATAACTACGCATTTTGCTAAAAATACGATAATTTCTTTCGGTTATTTCTTGTTAATTCACCTATGGTGGACCAACCGTAATACTAGATGCAGTTCTTTTCAACACACACGATGCCTAGCATTCCCAAAATGGTCACCCATCTGGTATTGGCCAACCTCATCGTTGCTTAACCTCAGGGGTTATGTAGGCAACAAATTATATATATATATATATATATATATATATATATATATATATTAAAGTTTTAAAAAGGATAAGTGGAGTCATTAGAATTTTGTGGAAGATCGATGCAGGGAGAAGAAAACAGACACCAAAAAATACCCAAAAGACCATTCGACTAAAAAAAAAAAAAAGAAAAAAGAACCTCGAGGTAGCTTTCGTCCGACCCTTGTCAAGAGATTATGTCGACAGCGTTCCAAACAACATCTCAATATTTTGGAGGCGGTAACTGTACTAATGCGCAAACCATCGCTCTGTGGGCAAAAGGAGCTGTCGCATAAATTAGACCTGTTTAAAGAGCTCTGATTTACCAGGAGGAAAAAACATTGCGTCATTATTTTTTGTTTCTGCGCTTATTTGCAGGAAAGTTAACGTTTTTTTTATTTTTATTTTTTTAAATTTTGTCCCATGTTCTGAAATATGGACGATATGTCACGAGTTATTCATTCATTTAATTCACCCCGTGTAGTTTTATAATAATTTTTTTTTTGTTTCACTCCTCCCTTCGCCTCTATTTTCGATTATGTGTAAATTGTTTTATTTTAATCGCTGCCGACGTAATCTCTTGACAAGCGTCGGACGAAAGCTACCTCGAGTTTTTTTTATTCTAATGACTCCCCTTATCCTTTCTAAAACTTATATATTTGTTGCCTACATAACCTTTAAAGCACTCCCGTATTTATATTGTATTGTTTACATGTACGACCGTCGAGGACAACCTGGATTCTTCTCTTATCTAAGAAGGATTTAATTATGTCATGTATTCTTTCAGTGATACCATATAATCTGATTTTCCTGAGAAGACCTTCATGCTATACCCTGTCAAAAGCATTAGATATATCTAGACCTACCGCTCTACCCTCCCCCGCTTTGTCCAGTAACTGATATATACGTTCTGAGATTACAGTTAGGATTTCTGCTGTTGAACGGGCTTGTCTAAATCCATATTGTTGGTCAGTCAGAAGTTTAGCATCTGTAAGGTGATGGACTAGAGCTTGGTTAATTTATTGTACTATACATAGTGTATACGACATAGCATATAATTTACTCCCAATTATACCTGTACTGTAATGTACTTCATACCAAAAATGACATTACTTGTATCTATTGAATATACAACTTAACCCTCCTGCTATCTAAAATATCCAGAGCTTGTACAATTTTTTCTAGTTAATTCGTAATACCATACCATTCTGCAACGCATTATCCTATTCCTAAGCCAACATAAAAATAAGAAAAAGTAACTTTTTTTTAACCCAAAGGAAAAAACAAACCATGTTAACTCCTTCCAGCAGACCTGTTTGCAAATATAGCTGCTTCCACTGCATGAACTCTTACTCAGCCCCTTCTCCAGTAACAAACAATGAAATAGTAATGTCCTATAATCACTTTGAGGAGTATAATTTTTCAGTTGATATATAACCCTTATAAACTAACCCGTTAACATTAACCACCAACGCGGGGCGCAGAAATACCTGGATTAGGGCCTAGGCGCGGGGAAAACCCTCTCGGTGCTGATGGACCCATAGATCTTCCCAGGTCATCCGTTTAGAAGAAGGGAAACTCTGAAGCTAAACCAAAGGGGAGGAAGGCCTTGGATGACAACCTTCCTAGCTGGTGACTCAAACAAATTACCGGTCTGCAAATCTAAACTGCTTAAGGAGTAGATAGGCACTGTCTATCGCCTTGCTTCCATACATTTTTTTTTTGTCTATTAGCTAGGCGTAGAGGTCGAATCACTGGGAGTCGACAGACCTGCAGTGGTCGATCTTGTTTCCTGACTAGGGCAATGAACGCCGTTTTTACCACTCTCGACACCTCCTATCTCCTACACTGGGCACTTGGGAGTGCTTGAATGCCATAATGCCAGTACAAGTAGATTGCGTTGACCATTGTCTGATGGGTTGAGGGTACCGGATAGACAGTTCCTGTCCGCTGTTCCTGACTGGTAATACAGGAGGGCCTAACTCTTTGGTAGCGCTTAGAGCGGCTGCTCCATCAACAGTTGTATAATATCGGGTTGTTTGTAGTGCCATGTTGCGCATGGAAAGGGACCCTGCATTCATCCCCGGTGGGCTATCCCGAGACCACAATCCTAGTAGATGGCAGGACTACTGATGGTCTGCTTGTGTTGCATGTCTGGTATTCTGCATAACCACTTGTTCAGCATCCCTTATCTAAACTGAAACTCTTTAAAAAATGACAGTACAATAAAAATTACGCTAAAACAAGGCCCAAACTCAAACAAAACCAACCTGCCTTCTCTCTTTAGGCTTGCATTTACGAACATCCGTGGGCTTAGAACTAATTTAAATGATGTCGAAGCATTTCTCTTAACAAACATCCCAGATATCTTAGCAATAAGTGAGACTAACCTCACTCCTCCATCCCCTCTAACTACATTAACATGCCTGGATATCTCCCACTCTGCCGTAAGGACTCTGACAGACGTATGCACGGGCTTGGAGTATATATTCGGAACACCCTCCCCTGGATTAGAGAAACTAAACTAGAATCGTTTAAAAGTAACTAATGTTATGTTGCATGTTAAGTCTAAAGCACATAAAGATGTGCTTTAGACTTAACATGCAACATAACATTAGTTACTTTTATTTTCTCTGCCGCTCTCCCTCGACCCACGACTGTGCCCTAATAAACAAAGTCTCTGACAGCATAGATACAGCACTTTCCCTCGACACTAGCGCACAAGTGCATGTTTGGTGACTTCAATGTCCACCACAGCAACTGGCTTGGATTTTCTACTCACACAGACGCAGCTGGTATGACTACATATAACTTCTCTATATCTCATTCCCTATCACAGATGGTTACATTTCCAACCCGTTTCCCAGACCAGCAAGAACAACACGCATCACTTCTAGATCTATTTCTGACCACAGTTCTTGATGACTGTGTAACTAATGCCCACAGCCCACTTGGGAACGCCGATCATGCAGTGGTAATAGTTGAAATAGCGCTAAACTTTAGAGCCAAAACCGAAGAGCCACTGCTCAAAACAACGAGATATTATAAAAAGGCTGACTGAAAAGCCATTAGGGATCTCATCAGGGACGCCCCATGGCAAAATATCTTTTCATTTCCTGCTGAAGTGTGCAAAATAGCAATTGAGGCACATATTCCCACACGGAAATTTTATAGCAAGCCCCACTCTCCCCAATGGTTTACTTCTACTTGTGCAGCCGCCATCGCGCAAAGGCAGCATGCGTACCAGATTTAAGCGACATAAGTCCAGTTCAAACAGGCAGAAGTATATAGAAGCAAGAAATAACTGTAAGAAAGAAATAGCGACAGCTAAGAGAGAATTTACTGAAACCACAAAAAAAAAAACGCACCGAAGCACAGAAATTAGGAACCCGCTACTTCTGGAAAATCTACAACAGTATAGTAAATAATGGACAATCAACAATTCCCCGCCTATCCAACAATCATGAGGTTGTTTGCTCTGCAACTGAGAAGGCTAACATGCTTGCCAGTCGGTTTGCCTCCAACTCCACACTGGGCCCTGCCAACCTGGCTTTCCTTTGCGGACAGACGCCACACTAGACGATCTGAAAATCACACCTTCTCAGGTGCATGCTATCATAAGAAATCTTGACATTTCAAAAGCATGTGGACCTGATCTCATCCCGGCTGTGCTATGAAAAAAGTGCTCCGCCGAAGTAGCTCCAATTCTCTCCAAACTTTACAACAAATGCCTTAATGAATCTTGCTTTCCTGCCTTGCTGGAAAACTGCTTCTGTAGTACCAGTTTTCAAGAATTCTGGCAAAAGAACAGACCCAATAAATTATTGCCCCATTAGCCTCCTCCCATTTTCGCCAATATATTTGAGACAATAATTAACTCCTATGGATTAGTATTTTTGTGTATTGATATTCATATTAAAAAAGAAAAACTTTTTCTATTTATTCAAAAAGAAAATATAATTTTGTTAATTGGAATTGTATTCATCTGCAAAAGTTAATTGTTGCATATTCTTTTAAACATTCATTTTAATTAATTCCCAATTAGTTTTTTCGTTTTCTTATTGGATGATCATCTTTAGTTAACTATTAAGTGTAATTATGTTCATGCAGATATTCTGCGTGATTTATACTTACGTAAAAAGGATATAGTGAACACAAACCTCTTTATATATATATATATATATATATATATATATATATTATGTATGCATATATATATATTCGTTTTAAAAAATTGCCTACCAAACTCCTCTGTCAGCTTTTGGTCTATAGCGTATTCGAACTTATGCGAAAAATTGCCTACCAAACTCCTCTGTCAGTTTTTGTTTTATAGGGTATTCGAACTTATGCGAAACTTTCTATTTGAGTTTTAGCCGACGAAAATGGATACAAAAGTGTGAAAATTAAAAAATTGAATTTGCCAGGTGATGGTCAAACGACGACATTACGAATATGCATGCGTAACGTAATAGCTATTGATTCATGTTTAAATTTATAGCTTTGCAGCCAGCATGTCTTCATAGCTGAGGCATTAATGTCAAGGAAAAAGCAAATCGTAACCTAAACGTTTTGGTTTCGATTCACGGTGGTGGCGCACGTGTCATTTGCTTTTTTTAATTTCTAAATCATTACTTTATATTAGGTCCAAAATTATATTATAATAATATAATAAATACGAAATCTGCATTAATCTAAATATCGTATTTAAGCGTATTTTACGACCGGGCAATGCCGAGTAACCTGGTGATATATATATATATATATATATATATATATATATATATATATATATATATATATATAAAATTTTTAAATAAAAATTTTTTTAATATGATTGTAGCTGCACTTCCTCGATCCTTAATAATTCAAGCCACTAACTAAACCCTTACAGACATCTCATGATCTTTATTTGCCACGCAACAAGTTGAGGTCAAAGATCAAATGAAAGCGAAATGGAACGCGTTCATTATTTAAATGATGGATCGACTGAAGAAGTGACTTTCTGATATTGTCACTTGCAGAAGAATAGGTGGAGTAATTTTTTATGTAAATTGTTTATACATCTATTTTATGTTATGAGTTTCTATGGATTGAGAACGACCGCCTATCAACCCCGGCGCAGCGGCTTATTGAAGAAAATGACTCAATGGTTGGAACCGAAATAAACGACAGTGCAGGGTAACAATATAAGTAATATCAATTATTTATGGAATGCATACGGTGAACAAATCATGCGCATGAACATTATTTAGATTAACAAAAATATACCCCCCTGGTCGCATATTTTTACTAGTATATATTAAGTAAACTTTACTAATAAATAACTGATTGTGACAAATCATTGTTGATGTACACTATTTCCCTCTTGAAGAAGGATATAATGGGAAAACGGTATTATGACAACAGAATCAATACTACACTATTCCTCACAAAAATAATACATTGATAATAATAATAATAATAATAATATAAATTGATGAATAATTCTTGAATAATAATAATAATAATAATAATAATAATAAAATAATAATAATAAAAACAATAATAATAATAATAAAAAAATAATAATAATAAAAACAACAATAATAATAATAATAATAATAAAATAATAATAAAAACAATAATAATAATAAAAAATAATAATAATAAAAACAATAATAATAATAATAATAATAATAAAAAATAATAATAATAAAAACAATAATAATAAATAATAATAATAATAAATAATAATAAATAATAATAATAATATTGATAATAATAATAAAATAATAATAATAATAATAATAATAATATTGATAAATCATTCTTGATGAATGATATATGACCAACTTGCTCTCTACAGAGGAGGAAGTAAAGTATGAAAGAGGTATGACTATAAAACATATAGTACATAATCAAACATAGAATTCAGTGTTGAAAAATTGTACTTTAATGGATTAAGAGACCTGATAATACAGTTTAGGCTTCAGACAGGCAGATACAAAATCTCCATTAGCAACTGAAATTGTACATTAATGAAGCCAACATACACTTACCAATCCCTCTAACTACTTTAATATGACGGGATTTCTGTCTGTCTGTCTGTCTGTCTGTCTGTCTGTCTGTCTGTCTCTCTCTCTCTCTCTCTCTCTCTCTCTCTTTCTCTCTCTCTCTCTCTCTCTCTCTGCCGTCAGGACTCGGGCAGATATATGCATTCGTAACGTGACTAGAGAAGACAGTGTAGAATCAGATAACTAGGCCTTCATGTGATTTGCTACTGTGTTAGTTACTTCAATTTTTATCTCCGTTCCACCTCAAATAAGGTTTGGCGTGAGAATGTTTCTCCCTAAAAATAAAATCTGATCAAATTTTCAAAATCACATAGTACTCATTACCGTAATAGGATCCACTCGGCATGGATATCTCACATTGGCTTATTACTCCATGTGATGTTAACAGTACTGAATTGGATACTCCACCAGACTAGATGGGATGCGGTAAGACTAACAAAATACCACAAGATATTGTGGTATAACATAGTCAATTAACAAGAAATAATGTTTTTCAGTTCTTTAATAAGTCAACGTTTTAGAAGTAAATGAGAACTTCATTGAACACTCGAATATATTTGTGCCTCGTATAAAGATCAAGTATTAGCCCCACTGATTTCTGAGACTTTTTTACTGAAGTAAAGTGAAAAAAATAAAAACAGTTTGGGTTATGGCACTATTTATTCATATCCAAATATTGCTGTAATTTCTGTAGGAATTTTAGAAATTTGAATGTGAGCCAATAATTTAATAAGTCGGTGTCGGCAAGGTACGCCGTATGTTGCTTTGAAAGGATCATTATTGTAAAAGTTACGTCCGTATTTATTTTGTCAGGGACACATATTCTCTAAGGACATCTAAATTGATATACTATATGTATCTCATCTAAAAACCCGAGTGGACCGAAATGGGTTATTTGTGATATAGATTGTCGATTTTAATTGATTGTGATAGAAAATAAGGTTTATTTTTATTGAATCAGCAGGGAGTGCATTCTTATCTATGATAACATTAAAGTATTTTGTTTTCTATGTATTCTTTGTGTCATGTGTTGCAATATTAACTGTGTTGGTCAAACAAAAGTGTCTATACAATTTAATCAAATATGTCTATATATACACATACGCGTATATCGATATATATATATGCGTGTGTGTATGTGTGCGTGTGTGTGTGTGTATACGACGATCGTTCCAAAGGTAAAGTCTTTTTTGACTCAAAATGTTGAAGAGCTACGAAAACAGTAATTACCTGCTCTTTTGCCTGGAATTCAATTATACACTTTAGCTTCTTATGCATGTCCATAACAGGGGTTGTGTTCTTCTCATTCCGTCACTATCTGCAACAGAGAGATGAAACAATCAGCTCATGAATGTGTAAGTTCAGTCATAATAACAATGCAATTTATAATTCCCTCTCATCCATTCGGGCAGAATAAAAACAGGAAGCATTACTTTTGGAACATTTCTCGTATATATCCATCTACCTATATATAAAAGTTTGTTGATTTTTTAACGATAATACAGTTACTAGCGTCTTCAACATGGAAAATCTGTTTCGTTAGAAAATCGCCCATATTTTGGGACGTAAACAAAAGAACACATAATATTTTTATTTATTCATTATTTTACATATCTAATAGTAATCTACGAACACGCGTGTTTCGAAGTCTTACCTATCGGTAGTGTAGCTTAACTGTTTCTAGTATTCGAACCTCAGACCATATGTATTATGGTCGAGTGTGTTAACCGTTATACCACGAAATCCTAGATCATTTTATGTGGTATTTTTATCACGTTTTAACTTATGTAGATTTTTCTCCTGTCACTTTTGACAATATAGGATTATAAGTAAACACTTTCTATGCACAATTTTTACATTCGCTACTTACAATTGCTGCTTAAGTGTGTTTCTAGCCAACAGTACGCGCATTTTGTCCCTGCTTTACAAATATTTTTATTTTGTTGGGCGAACTTTCTCAAATACGTAATCCCACTGAAAGAGTAGCCAAGATTTATACTCGGATGCAAATTACTCCTCCTTTGTAACCCATACTTACCGCTTCGGTTTTTACGGTTACTTTTTTGTATGTAGCTGACTTAGTATTTGCTTTTCTACATATTACTATTTTATACATAATACATTACGATTACGAATTGCCCCTCTTATTCTGAATCGTTTATTAGACTAACAGTTTAATCCGAACGTGTCACTTGACTATACATATATTTAAAGAAGAGCAGATCGTCCAAAAACGAACACTTATACTTTTACAAACATGATAGGCTTCCAATACGACTAGCATGTAAATAACCCGTGTTTTGCCATCGTCATATTTAATTGCGTCCCTTTCATTCGCTTACAGCATAATCAGAAGCGTGTTCTACACATAAGCGAACATTTCATTCGTACGCATTAGTTATTCTGTTCCTATCAGTCATATGAAAACACGCTTCTCTGCGGTTAAAAATTTGTTTATCTCTTTTTTTTTTCATTCAATATTTCATCGTTTGAACATTTCATTATTTTATTAGTTTTTTATTATTGCAATTTTCTGGGGGTGGGGGATATTAAATTACGGCACTTTCTGGGATACGGTGTCTCCTGTTTATTTTGATATCAGGTGAAAGTAAAGAATGAGTTCCTTTGATATTGTCACGTGAAAACAAGCCTTTCATTGGGTACATATTTCTTTTTTATTGCCTGTCTTCTTACTTTGTTATTTATTTTACAAACACAATCTAAAAATATACGTTCTCACAAGCAATCTGAAACTGAAACTTATTGTGAATGTTTTACAATTCTTCTTTCATTTACGGTTCAAGTTTTTTTAGCTTCGGTAAATTTAAAAATACGAAATTCAGTGAAAATTATACAGATTCAGTTTTTTATCGTCTTATATTTTTGTTTTCTTTTTATTTGGAGAGATATTAAATTACAGCACTTTGCGCGATACGATATCTTTTGTTTATTTTGTTGTTAGGTGAAAATACAGAACAGGTACCTCATATTTTATGCTATTATTTAAGCACGTTACGCTCTCTGTAAACTTACCAAAAGATGTTTTAAGGGTGGATAACATTCATTATGGTGATTCGATTTTCAGTTTCAACAATATATTACAACTTGTAATAAACTATTTTAAACCTGTCATTTATTAATAGCCGAGACAGAACTTGAAAAAGTACACTTAAAAATCTATTAGGTTTCTTAGTTCCCCAATAATTTCAGAATTATAACTAATTGCGTACTCATTAGCAATAACATTAAATATATTCTCACTGTAATCTCTGAACGTATATACCATTCACTGGACAAAGCGGGGGAGGGCAGAGCGGTAACTCTAGATATATCTAAGGCTTGACAGGGTATGGCACAAGGGTCTCCTCAGGAAAATTAAATCCTACGGTATCACTGGTAGAATACTTAGCATAATTAAATCGTTCTTAGATAAGAGAAAAATCCAGGTTGTCCTCGACGGTCGAACATCTAAACAGTGTGATATAAATGCGGGAGTGCCTCAAGGGTCTATTCTTGGACCTCTATTGTTCCTGATATTTATCAATGACCTCCCTGACAACATTGCCTCTGAGATGGGTATATATGCTGATGACACTACGCTCTATAACAGGCACGACAGGAAGACGAATGAACACATTTCTAAAGAAATGGCAAAAACACTAGAGGATAACCTCCAATCTGTAGTGGAATGGGGACATAAATGGATGGTCACATTCAATGCTGCCAAGACTAAACTGGTTTCCTTCAATAACTACAAGAAACCTTCTCTGCCACCAATAACAATGGCCAGTGACACCCTGTCTGAGAGTACATCTTTCAAACTGCTTGGCCTAACGTTCATAGGAAACATGAGTTGGAACAATTATATTGAAAACATTGCCAGGGCCGCTGCAAAAAGGTAGGCTCTCTCTACCGTGCTAGAAAACTACTGACACCTGAAAGTATCCTGTATCTCTATAAGGCCACCATTCGCCCATGTATGGAGTATTGTTGTCACATCTGGGCTGGTGCGTCTACTACTAGTCTCTCGCTCCTAGACAAGGTTAAAAAAAGAGTCGCCAATCTGATAGGTCCTGAACTGACATCTAAGCTTCAGCCTCTGTCCCATCGACGAAACGTTGCATCCCTCTGCTTGTTCTACAAATATTTTAATGGTGAATGCTCTGACGAACTGCAGACACTTGTGCCCCCACGACGCAGACACCCACGACAAACCCGACAGGCAGCTAAATCCCACCCCACACAGTAGAGATCCCTAGATGTAAAAGATCTTTCTACTCCAGTAGTTTCTTCCCCAGAACCGCTAGACTCTGGAATTCCATTCCAGGTTCCTGCTTCCCTAATTGTACTGACATGCACAAGTTCAAGTGCAACGTGAACCGACATCTTGCCGCCCAAATCCCTACATAGTGCCCCAGTAGTTGCTGACCCTGATAGTATTCCCCTACACCTGAGTGGCAATGTGCTTTGTTTGGGGTGAAAATGTAATAATAAAAAAAATATTCACTTTTTAATCGTTTTGAACTTTTTTTACCCCGTTTTTCTTTTTTTTGGGGGGGGGGGTCGGATACTTTATTTCCGCGATACATTAACATTTCTATCCATAACAAATTTACAATAAGGTTTAGTTAATTTACCGAAAGTTTTATTGCTCCATTTTCGATTTCAACAATACATTACAATTTGTAGTTGCATAATTTATTGCTTTATTATTTTATTTTTATTACGTCATTTAACCAAAACCTGAGCTGAACTAATTTTATCATAATTTGAAATTTTTCTTTGTTTTTCGGAGGGGGGGGGCAGACATTATTGATGGAGAGGAGGACACATAAATTGGAAGGAGTTACACAAAGTTCGTTACAAGATGATAATAAAAACACATTTTTCCATTGTAAGGAATGACGACACGAGACAAACAGTTACAAATTATTAATGGTGATTTCTCTATTCATTTGTCGGCCAATCGGTGATGTCAGGAATTCAAACTTTGATCTTACATGGTTTACTTCCCTCCCTTCGCTTCTAATGGACTCTCTTTCACCAACTTCTCTTTCTTCGAACCCTCGGATTTCTTATTGAGAAATCTCCTTTGTTTATGACGTCAGAATTGTACTGTAGACCAACGTGACTATATCACGTTTTCTACACATATCCGTCCAACACACTTTTGGCAAACAAAGAATCCTCAATTCTAATTCTAACCTATTATTAAACAATATATATTTTATTTAATATTTATTTATTTATAATTTATTTATGATTTATTTATTTATTTTATTATTTATTTATTTATTTATTTTATTATTGTATTTATTAAACAATATATTTTCACTTGCATTGTGCATTTATTTACCTGATATCTTTAATATCCAGATTTCAAAAAGAATGGACAATGGACTCTTTTTTCCGACATAAACAATATTTAACTATTTCTAATAGAATTAACAATATTTAATTATTTCTAATAGAATTTACAATATTTAACTATTTCTAATAGAATTAACAATATTTAACTATTTCTAATAGAATTAACAATATTTAACTATTTCTAATAGAATTAACAATGGACTGAATTTCTAACGTTCCATTGTTCCATTATTTTTAACACTTGCCTACAGGGTTCGATTCTAACCTTATCCTAATATCATTTTCACTTATTTAGTATGCCTTCTTTCTTACATGAGAAGGGGACAGCCCTTTCATGTAGCAATAGTGCATAATACGGACCGTACTGAAATAATGATGTAATTATTTAAAAAGCCATAATTGACATGTTCAGGGGGGGGGCGTTTTTAATTATTATATACTTCTATCTAACAATTACAAACTTTACCATATAAATTGAATTTAACTTGAAAATCTTATCTATCAAATAGTACATATTTCTTTTTGTTCCTCTCTCCCATCTTTAGTAAATATTTAATTTGATAAGTATCTTTATTAGAATAGTCAACGCAACTAAGAAGGAGTGAATCTTTTGTGTGTATTAACTTATTTTAAAGCCAACAAAACAAAACAGAGTGAAATAATATAGAACAAATAAATTTTTCCAAAGATAAGTTAACTTACTTTTCTAACTACCTGGATAAACCTTTTTGTATTAACACATTTTAAAGTGTTTCATTATTATGTAGTGTAAGACATGTCGAGTTATAACATAAAAAATGTATATTAAATTCAGTGCAATGATCCAAGTTTTTACAATTGAAGCCAAAATCAATTACCATTCATGATCTTACACTAAATTTTACCAATATTTACTTAATAAACATATTTGCTTAATAAACACATTTGCTTAATAAACATATTTGCTTAATAAACATATTTGCTTAATAAACATAACCAGATTTGATTTTTATTGTGACTATGTGTAAAACAATATTTTTAAATCACTGCAAATTATTTTAAATTTCAGCTTTTTTTTGCTCATATTAAAATGTGCTTTATATAAAAAAAAAACAAGCAAGTGAAAAGAAATCATTTTTTCTTAACCTGCTTACCTTAACATGATTATTAAACACGAAACGGCTTTTCGTACAAATGTTTCATTTTAGTTATTTTATTATGTTTTCTTTTTGTTGGCATGAAAATATGATAATAAAAATGAATTAAATACTCTGCTTTTCAAAATAATTCTTTTTCTTCAGATATTATGAAGCGCAACAGTAAGAGCAATATTTCAACAAGTCCACATGAGCAAAAGATGAGGCTTCGACGCCAGTTCGAGAATTGGACTAAAAGACAAGAACGACTCACATTGTAAAGGCAAAGAGAGAGTAACGTTAAAATGAGAATTCTAATGCAAATCAAAAGCAGGAAGTCACGCCAAAATGAAAGTTGTATTTCCAGGGATGACCAACTATCTAGACTAAGACAGAACCAACAACGGTGAAAAGGAATTGATTATACGAGAGGATAACACA
This sequence comes from Euprymna scolopes, assembly GCF_053919585.1. NCBI lineage: Eukaryota > Metazoa > Mollusca > Cephalopoda > Sepiida > Sepiolidae > Euprymna > Euprymna scolopes. The sequence continues at coordinate 23,199,384 of NC_136520.1, forward strand.
ACATCTGTTTGCATTTGACTTCAGTCGGTTGAGAAACAGTCTCGTGTGATTTGTGGTCACCTATTAGTAGCATACTAATAAGAGATTATTAAAATGCTCAAAGCACACACTACTCGCACGAAACAAAAGTCAACTAGAAATACTTCAGTTCTTCTTGTCAGAAACATCATTCATGGAATGTTAGGATTTAAAGATAATAGAGGAAAGTAGTTAGTTACAAAGCTGTTGAAGGTATATCCACTGTTCATTTTCTAATCAGCATCACTGTAGATATAAATAGACAAATTCAGCAAAGTATATATGAAGTGTGCAACTCCATTTTCTATCGAGACAAGTAGATATGAACAACATATACATGGTCATGTTGGACGATTGAACTGTACGCACAGGATATTCTTCGTCTGCAAATCTGGTTTCAATGAGAAAACGAGGTAGTTTACCGAGAAGACAATGTAGATTACAGGTTTTATATTAGTGTTTCCGCTTCATATAGAATCATCCGTTCAGTCTCGAAAGACAATGGATAACCTCTGTAAGGGTAGCTGTGCGTGTAATGATGTGGCAATCGTCGCGCAATCCCAACCAGACCTTTTCTGAATCGGCACTGCTTGAACCCAGTGCTAAGGACAGCTACAGGACGACACGAAACAATGTCAAGTTAAGCGGAGAACACATACAAAATTTGGAATTCCGAAATGGTCATCAATTTCTCATAAATCGATGATCTTACAAAATCTACGGCTGAATGTTGCGGGGTTTGTCAATCTTCATACGAGTACTTTATCAGCTGATATGCAAACAAAGTTAGTTTCTACTTAAAATAAATTTTCATATCTCTACCAGAAAAATTGAATAGGTTCCCCTCTAATGTTTGTTAAGTTTAGCATTGTAATCAATATAGAGTTTACCTAAAGATGTATATAGATGACGATTTTTTTCACTGAGTAAAGCCAATTGACTATTCTTGTATTAGGCTATATTTTTCATTGTTTTCTTTATGGATATATATGCTCCCAATCGAGCAAAGAATCAATGTAATAGTTGCTAACGTTATCCGACAACATCGAAAAATCCATTAAAGAATATCTAACTGATTTATATGTGAATAGAAAAAAAAAGAAGCTGATTCGAAATAAATGAATACAGAAAATTCAAATAAAAAAAATATATAAATTGCGCCATCGAAAAAAACATTGCCTGAAAGTAGACTGTTGACGCTTGACAAGAGAAATGACTAAAATAATTGTTTTTGAAAGTAAAAACAGAATTCCCATTTCGATAATGTTTAAGAAACAGTTTTTTGTTTGTTCAATATTATTTCTATTTTTGCCAGTTATGGTGAGCGAGAAAAACTGCGCTGCTAAATATGAAACAGTGATTCGTCAATAGTTTGTGTTTCTGGTCGGAAATTATTGTAGTAAGAAAGAAGGGGAAAAAATGAAGGAAAAAAGAGAATGGAAGGAAGAAATCAAACATAGGAATATATCCCTATGTTTGATTTCATAGGAATACATTCCTATGTTTGAATAAAAAGAAAAGAAATAATAAAATAATAAAGAAGAAAGAAAAGAAAATCAAGAAGAAGAAAAATGAACGTGAAGTAAAGACAGAAAACAGAGAAAAGAAGGAAGAAAATATGAAAAGAAATGGAGGAATGAAGAAAAGAATAAAAATGATCATTTCCTGAAAGGAACAAACAAGAATCGAAGAAGATCGAAACGAAGAAAAAATATATATAACAGAAGACTAATAAAAAAAAACTTTGCGAATTCAAAAGTGCAGAAATATAAATATATAAGTATGTGTTTATAGAATAACAACCTTATCCAGATTAGAAAGAGCCTAATATAAAAAGAAAAGGTCAATATATTGTAGAATTATATTTATAATATTTTATTCTAAACAAGGAATACGAAAATAAAAGTGAAAGGTTCCTTATTCCGTGGAGTTCCAAAGAAGACCTTTTCTCCTGAGGGGGAAAAAGTTAGCAAAAGATAAGTATAGATAAGCGCCTATTTTTGCAATTTTTGAAAATAGTCGAAAAAGTGAAAAGATTATAGATAAAATGAAAGGAAATACACAGCAAAGTATGCATCGTTGTAAATATCTATAATATGTAAATATCTATAATATGTAAATATCTATAATATGTAAATATCTATAATATGTAAATATCTATGATATGTAAATATCTATGATATGTAAATATCTATAATATGTAAATATCTATAATATGTAAATATCTATAATATGTAAATATCTATAATATGTAAATATCTATAATATGTAAATATCTATAATATGTAAATATCTATAATATGTAAATATCTATAATATGTAAATATCTATGATATGTAAATATCTATGATATGTAAATATCTATAATATGTAAATATCTATAATATGTAAATATCTATAATATGTAAATATCTATAATATGTAAATATCTATAATATGTAAATATCTATAATATGTAAATATCTAGTGATATCCAAAAATTCACAATATGTAGGACAATTAGTCAATCCAATATTCACAATATGTAGGACAATTAGTCAATCCAAAATGAGTTCCTAAAGATATCCTTTGGAATCCCTTTGAAGTATATCCGAGGTTAGAGAAGGAATGAAAAGTCCGTGAATAAATATCCTGTCGAGAAATGCGGGAGTAAAATCCAGTCCTTGGAAATAATAGTTCTTGTCAAGAAATGCATATGAAGTCCTTATGATAAAAAATGTATCGTTCAAATGGAAAAGTGTCAAAAAGTAGAGAACGAGATTCCAAGAGGCAGAATTGAGAAAATAACCTTCTATGGCCAAAGTAATTCAGAAAAGAGTGAATAAGTGGAAAGTAAATGTAAACGAAAGAAAGAGTTAATAAGTTCAAACAGTGGATGCGTGTACTTATAATGGAATTAAACGGGGTAAAGAAGAAGGGTTAGAGAAAGTGGGTCTGTGTGAGTATATATATATATATATATATATATATATATATAGAGAGAGAGAGAGAGAGAGAGAGAACAAGAGAGAGAATAAGTCAATGTTTGTAAGGAAAAGAAGAACTTTAGTAGAATATTTGAATATCTCATAATGAGATTAAGTGTTAGCTTCAGGAATGGGGGTCATTTATTTCTGAGGACTTTGGCTGTAGTAAAATGAAATAGAACTATATATGATGTGCTCGCTGTTCCCACCCACATATGAGTTTTAAAAGATAAAAGAGCGATATATGATTATGTTATCTCTCTACACACACACACACACACACACACACACACATACACAGACACGTGTGTGTGTGTGTGTGTGTGTGTGTGTGTGTGTGTGTGTGTGTGTGTGTGTGTGTGTGTGTGCATCCATTGAATTGATATAATTAGCTTGCTTACGATTGTTCGTGAGTTAATCAAATTTAGAACTATGTATCCATTATTGAAATGGCAGTCTAAATTGTTACTACAATCGCATTCTCTTTAATCTCACAATTGATCTAATTTCAAACTTTCAGAAAGAAAATACAAATAGCGACTATCAGGATTTAGTTTTACTTTGAATTATATATATATATATATATATATATATATATATATATATATATATATATATATTGGATAGGGATTAAGTTATAGTGTCTAAAAATTTACAGGGATCTAGATAAAAGTAGAGATAAAGATAGGAACAGAGATTGAATAAATTAATAGATGGAGAGATTGAAAGAAAAACAAACTAAAAGAAAGGGTGTATAAAGATTTAAAGGTTAAAGATTATGAGAGTGGTGGTTAAGTTATGATGAGCCAGGGTTTCTTGTAGTTTCGTTAAGTTCATATATATATGGGGTGGGCTCCTAACATGGTGCTTTGTGCAGTGGTTATGCTTAACTTTATTTTCAGTGTCAAAAGTATTGTAGATATAAGCATATACATACATACAAACACATATATGCATATAAATCCAGATATAGCTATACCTGCATACATACATTGCCCATGCATACATATAGATACACATATATATACAGACACTAACACCCAGATGCACGCATACACATACATGCGCACATAGACATAGATATATAAATATATATTCATGTATATACATACGACCCATGAGCACATATATCCATGCACGCGCACATAGAAACATATATATAAACACTCATAGGGATATATACATAGACCGATTCATGCCCGCACATACACATACATATACATATAAAGATACATGCATGCATACAGATAAGTAAGTAGGTGCATTAAAGATAATAGTATTTCTGGCATATCTACAAAAAAGTACATATATATATATACATACAGATATAAATACAAATTGCAACATATGTACACCCATATAAATGTGGAGAGTTTTAGTAGTAATTAGTAAATGAGTGGGAGGGGTAGTGGGATTCATGGGTAGACGAATGTGTAGATGGGTAAGGTAACATAGCGTATGGGGAGGGTGGAGTAAGGGAATTTTGTTGTGTTGGTGTTACAGTAATTGGATGTATGCGGTAGATGGATGCATTGTGCATATTATTCAGTGGGTCCAAGAGGATATTTTCTGAGGGATGTTTCAGAAGGGTGTATAATTGCTAAGGAGGTGGGATTTGTAATGCTGGCAGTTTATGGAGGTTTCATGGTTTCTATTTAGTAATTTGTCTCTATCTTTAAAACTGAATATAAAGTTTTTCGTTCAGGCAGAGGAGGCATGGGGAGTCTAAAGATTTACATACGTTAGATTTTTTAAGGATCTCCCACGTAATGGTTGGTGTAAGGTTATTTTGGATTAGATCTAGATATTATGAGGTTAGTGGGGTTTTGTTAGGGTGGCTGGGGTTCGTGAAGAAGCATTTATGTACTCTAAATCTATCTTTAAATGAGGTGCCTGCCAAGCCAAGATAGTATTTTTTGTCGTTTGGGTTTTCTTCAGGTGCAATTGTGTCGTTACAGACTACTTCTGCTTGTAGGTATTGTTGATTAAGTTGACATTGGGATTTGTTGGTGCAGTTACAATTATGTTTGCTAGTGTTATTTGTGCTTTTATTCTTGTTAAGTATTTTCCTATTGTGTTTCTTGATTATTTGTTCTAGGTTATCAGTACAGCTGTAGCTAAGCTTAATTGTGTTTTTATTAAATATTTTGCGTAGTGTGTGATTGGGTGGAAAATGGTTGTTTATTAGTTGAAAGAATTTTTGCCTAGTTTCGTTTTAACAATTATGTTGAAGGGGGTTGAACCAAATTATTTTTCTAGCCTTATTTTTCTTGTTTGGGGTATTAGATGGATCAGGTTCAATGTAAGTAAAGATGGTGTTTGGGTGGCCACTTTCTTTAAGGGCATTTCCATAAAATGTTGTATGTTTGTGGCATATTTCAAGTTTAGAGGAATTAGTACTAAGTCTTTTTTCGATAGATGTAGGGACATGTTTAATGGTATGTTTTGGGTGGTTCGATAGTGGGTGTATATAGAGTGGGTAAGTATTGTCTTTAGTGTAAGGTTCATATGAGTTATTTGAGAGGTTGAGAGTTATATCGAGAAAGTTAACAGTTTTTACGTTAGACTGAATGTCCAGTTTTTGTTCATTTCTTTAGTTAATTGTTTTTCAATTTTTTGCATTTAGGGCCATTTGAATTTTCAACTACGATAAGGCCATCGTCTCTATATAGTTCTTTGTTTTTGTTATCTATAGGTTTTGTGAGATTATATAGAATGAAAAGACCAACTAGGCCGGTTGCTTCTGCTAAATCTAGGGATACCATTGAGAGGTCAAATGAACCGGGTTGGTTCTTCTTAGTCCATTTGGTGTCTTGGCTGATTAGTAGTGTTTTCCTAGATTTTTTGATAATCTCCATTTCGGATGGTTGTAGGTCAGAGAGTAGTGAGGCAAAGTCTAAGACCTCGTCAAACAATTCTTTTAATATTGAAGGATAGTAGCTTTCAATGTCGAACTGGATGAATGTGGTTTTCTTTTTGTTTTGGATATCATTGAACCATTTAATGATGTCATTGGTGTTAATCCATTGGTTTAGTTTATATTTGGTTTTAATTTGTAAATTAATTCTTTCTGGTATTCTTTTACTTATTCTTCCTATTTCTGGCTTCGTGGGGTTTATAAGTCTCGTTCGAGGTCTTATTTCATAAGTTAGGTTTATGGTCCTTAAGTATAATGCATGCCTCCTTACTTAATAGTTTTCCTACTCTATTGCCAATTTTGAGTGTGTCAGTGATGTTTTTGCTTCTTGATGTTCTTGACTAGGTCTAAGTAGTTTTAGGTACTTTTGTTTGTGGATTTGGCCTCTTATCAGCTTTGACATACACTAATTTGAAAGTGTTAATGTTTTTGATAAGCTTGTCTAGGTGATGTTGGAATGAGTTTTTTCTGTGATGAAAGGATACTTTGTTCGTAAGTTCCATAAGGTATGTCTCAAAATTGCAGAGTTGGTCAACAGTTGGGGTTGTATCTTGATTGACGAATCCGTGGTAATCCGTTTAGTTGTGTTTTGTATTTTTACCCTTCAAAAAGAAATATGCCTTCCATCGCATTCTTCTAAATAATTCTTCCATTCTTAGGGTGAGGTAAAACAGGTAGTTTCTTTTGCTTATCGTTGGTTCTTGAGGGACAAGTTGAAGTTCAACTTTGCGATAATAGTAGGTAGAAATCAAAGTTTTTAGGATCTAATGCTCAACTGGGTAGGAGCAGATATTTGGTAAAACTGGTAATTAGTAAAAACCTGAACAGAGTGCTCAATACTATTGCAGAGCAAATGTGTTTTATTTTTTATTACTATTTTATCTGTTTGGTTACATATGTTTCGGATGTTGGACCATTTTTACGATCCAACAGCCTCGTCAAACCTTACAGAAATGTTTGTGAGTATTTGGAAGAAGTGGTTTAGAAGAAATACGAAAAAAGGGGGTTAAGAGATAATAAGGGGGAGGGAGACAGGTATCGACAATATTTAAGTTTTGAACGTTAAAACACCTAAGATTGTAGTGTGTGTGGTTGGGTAGCAGATTCAGGTAGGCGTGGGTGGAGATATATTGAAACCAAAACTAGGGATCTCAAGGAAAAATTGAATGACCTTGCTCACAGTTACGCCAGTAATATATATATATGTATATATATATATATGTATATATATGTACATATATATATGTACATATACATATATGTACATATATATATGTATGTACATATATATATGTACATATATATATGTACATATATATATATGTACATATAAATATATGTACATATACATATATGTACATATATATATATGTATATATATGTACATATATATATGTACATATATATGCATATATATATATGTACATATATATATGTACATATATATATGTACATATATATATGTGTACATATATATATGTACATATATATATGTACATATATATATACGTACATATATATGTACATATATATATGTACATATATATACGTACATATATATATGTACATATATATGTACATATATATATGTACATATATATATGCACATATATATATATGTACATATATATATATGTACATATATATATATATGTACATATATATATATATATATATGTACATATATATATGTACATATATATATATGTACATATATATATATATACATATATATATATATAAGAGGTGGGTGTAGTTTGCTTGAAGCATTGTATAGTATGTAGTTAAATAGAATTGTAGAAGGCGGTACAATGCAGAAGTAACGGAAAGACACAAGCTGAAGCAGGTGAGAAATTTATTAATACAACTTATAAATACATGTGTACATATTCCTATCTCATATACGCAGTATATTTATATTTGCACAGTGGTCACCTGGGAAAGTCGGTCTGGTGGTATGTCCGTGTAATATAATATTTCGAGAAAGATTACTTTTTCAGATATTTACTTGAATTTGATAAACGTGCTGTTGTAACAGTAACTATACGGCAGCAAATCATCGCTCGGAACTTGTGGGTAGTATATTGTTAGGGTTTTTTTCTCAATTCTTATTTTATATTTCTATATATATATGTACATATATATATGTACATATATATCCATGTACATATATATATGCACACATATATGTACATATATATATGTACATATATATATGTACATATCTATATATACATATATATATATATGTACATACATATATATGTACATATCTATATATACATATATATATGTACATACATATATATGTACATATCTATATATACATATATATGTACATACATATATATGTGCATATATATACATATATATACATGTACATACATGCTGATTGCAACGTGTTGTCAGACGAGAGCCACTCCCTCAGTCACTAAAATCCATGTGCCCGAATATGACTTTTTAGCCCTGCCAGTAACTTGCACACCCTCAATCAGACATGACACTGAAAACGTTCACTGATTTGTATGAAACTAACAGCAGCGGAACCTGTATTATCATGGGCTTTCATGTGATTAACAAAACCTGCCTTAGACAACAGAGCCCGATCACACACCTTATAGATCCAGAGATCTCCATGGTTGGGCGGCAAGGTTTTGCATTTCCTACATGCTCTCTTAAGCTTCGCACGGTCTATTTTAGCTGCTTCAAAGTGTTCTGCACCCCTGTATATCAGTGTCCTCCACTGCTTGCGATCATACGCTGGTGACTCCCAACTGTCGACAGGAATATGCTCACCAGTCTCTCCTTGATGCTATCACGAAAACATTTTTTGGGCTTGTGCTGGGGTCTTTTTCCAAGAAAGAGCTCACCATAGAACAATTGTTGTGGGAGTCGATAGTCTTCAAACCGGATGAGATGACCCGCCCAACACAACTGGTTCTTAATAACAATGATAGCAATACTGGTTGTTTTGGCCTTTTTTAAGACATATGTATCAGGGACAAAGCGATACCACTTTAAACCAAGAATGTGTCTAAGGCAGTGCCGATGGAAACTCTCGAGCGATTCTATATGTGACCGGTATAAAGTCCAAGTTTCAGATGCGTAGAGTAGGGATGGTACTACACATGCTTGATATACTGAAATTTTAGTTGTCAGAGTTAGATCACCATCAGACCAGAGTCTATCTTGTAACCTTCCAAAAGCATCAAATGCCTTGCTGATTCTCTGTCTTATTTCCGCATTAAGAGTGCCATCATTTGATAAGGCACTCCCAAGGTAGACAAAATTTTTTACGACTTCAAGGCGATTTCCACAGACGAAGATATCAAGTTCCACATACAGATCATCAGGAGCGGGAGTGTACATGAATTTAGTTTTCTTAATGCTAACTGTCAGTCCGAAGCAGGTACAAGCATTTGTAAAGAGATCCCTCACTAGTTGCATATCTACTGGGGAGTGTGTTACCAGATCAGCATCATCAGCATACAACAGCTCCCTAACAAGTCCATCACTAACAAGTGCTTTGGCTTGGAATCTTCTGAGGTTGAACACCTTTCCAGTCGTTCGGAATCTAATATAAACACCCATATCACAATTGTGGAAACCATACCAGAGCACAGCAGTCAAATAGAGCGAAAACAATGTTGGTGCAGCTATATCACCCTGCTTATCAATGGTGAATTTTTCCGAAAGCCGACCATTGAATTGACGCGACCTTTCATACTATGATGAAGTTGCTTGAACTTGTCTGTAAAAGCAGGTGTACAGCCAAATTTTTCCAGCACTTTCCAGAGAGCCTCACGGTTGACTGTGTCAAACGCCTTGGTTAAGTCCACAAACACTTGGCAAAGAGGCATACGCTGTTCGATACATTTCTCCAAGAGCTGTCTAGCAGAAAACACCATATCCACAGTTCCTCGCCCACCTCTAAATCCAGACTGGGATTCCGGAAGGATATTAGGACATACATACTTTTCCAATCGGTTTAGCAAAAGCCGTGCAAATACCTTTCCAACCGCACTCAGCAGCGAGATACCTCGATAATTTCCACAATCAGACCTTGTACCCTTTCCTTTGTACAACATAACCAAGATGGCATCTACCCAATCTTGAGCAACCGGGTCACTCTGCCATACTGACAGTATCAAAGAGTGGACCACACAATGTACATTGACACCACCATGTATTAGCAGCTCAACAGGGATGCCATCCAACCCAGGGGCTTTGTTCGAGTTTATCTGTTTTATGCATTTATGTGTATATATATATACATACGTATATATATACATACATACATACACATATATATGTATATATATATAAGTATATATACATATATATATATATATATATACATTAGCAGAAGTACGCGTCGTTTACTGGGTTCAAAAACAGCCTACAGAAAATGGACTGCGATTGATGAAAGTATAATAGGTTATGAAAATGAAGGGCTTGTAAAGAGATAGGTTTTCATACTCAAAAATTTTACCCTAAGCAAAATATGATGAAAGTAAATATTTTTCGCGAAAATATATTTTTTATATCAACTTTGTTTCCATTCGTAGCCAAGACTGACCAGCAAAATGATTTTTCCTTACAAATAGAAAATGTTATATATTTAATAATATAAATATACAAGAAATAAATGTTACCATAGTCAATAAAAGTTACTTTTATCGTAGAAGTCATTGGTTTGTATTTTTAAGTAGTTTGTAAAGATTTCATTTTTTTAATTCACGAACCGGTTAAAAAAATCAAAATGGCAGCGACTTTGAAATGGAAAGCCCCGTTTTCAATTTGAAGGAGGGGCACCTGAGCATTCTGTGTTAACAATTTAAGTGAGTTCTGTCAACGTATTTTAATGTTTTGTGTTTGAGGAATATTCTATTATGGCATGTGTAGTTTATATAAAAATTCATTTAAGTCGTTATCGCCTCAAATTTCGTTTTAATTTCGGTTCGATGAAATTATTTCAAGTAAAGAGCATTAAAAACTATTTCAAAACAAAAAAAAACATGAACTGAACTTTTATTGACTATGGCAAAATTTAGTTCTTGTATGTTTATTTTTTCGGGTAGTCGCTTGTTGGCTTTTCTGCTAAACACTAAATAATATCGACAAAATATCGAAAAACAAAGAAACAAAAACAGTTTTGAAAAATAAGCTTTACTTACTTTAGTAAAATAATCCGAAACAGCAAAATGGGATATTAAAAAATTAAACACGTAATTACTTTAGTTTTTTAAAGCAAAGAATCGATATGAATATGAATAAGAAGAAAATGGCGTCCTTTTCAAGCAGAACAGGTTCGTTTCAGTTTTACAGTATTGAACGGTGTAGTATTGCGTCGTCGTATTCAGGCTTGTACTATTGTAATGTAAAGAACACGCAGAAAAGGTTTGTAATCAACTGAATTCCTTCAAGTACACTGACAAAAAAAAAGCTAAAACAGATATATAAATAAAAATAAAAAGGTTATGTAAATGTTTTTAAAAAGACACGTAATCAGGTGAGCAGGATTTTTTTTCTTCTTTTGACACGATGACAAGTAACTTTTTATTTTTTATTATTTATCTATTTTCGAAAGAGTGCCACGTGCAAGTGGAGAAGGAAAAAACAGAGTTATGCAAAATTTGTGTCGTGAATTGTTCAAAGTTCCAACTTTTTTTTTGTTGCTTCACTTTAATAAGAACGTGAATTTATGAGGTGAAATTATTCGACACAATATGATTCAACTGAAAAAAACCTAACGTAAATTAAGATTAAAGTTAAGGTGTTATTGTGAACCCTCACACCTTTTAAAAACCTTGTTAAACTTTTTGACATTTACATTCTATGGAGGTCAGACGCGAACGAACACCCAATAATTTTATTATACCATATTTCTTCAAACTGAAACAAAATTATCAAAGTATACTTACGCAAATAGATATGAAAAGTCTATGTTAAAGTTTGTGCCATATTTCCATGGAGTACAGCCGCGAACGCAGACCCCACAATTTTATTATACCATCCCTATTTAAGTTGAAACATACTTATCAAAGTATTCTTATGTACATCTATATCAAAAACCCTTGTAAACATTTTTTTTTTAATTTTTGTTTCCATACTTTGGAGGCCAGGCGCAAACGCAGACCCCACAATTTTATGAACCACCGTCCTGCCAGATCAAACATACCCATTCCTGATCCTCGACACATCTTCTATCATTATATGTAATCAGTTTTTTTTTAAATAGTCAACCATATAGGAGCCTATTCGTGACCACACACACACACACACACACACAAACGTTCAGCTTTATATGCATATATATATATATATATATATATATATATATATATATATATATATATATGAATAAAAAAGAATACGAAAAGTATAAAAGCTTATAACTTTTCTTTATTCGTTTTCAATTGGTGGCATGCAGGAATACAAAATAATATTATGAAAAAAAATTAAAAAACTTTTTTTATAAGTACATTATTTTCGACCGATCCTTCAGTCTTCATCGGTGTAGTGCAAGTATGAGGATGCACGGGGAAAAGGGGAATGGAAAAGGAAGGAAAGTAGAGGAGGAGGAGGAGAATAAGAAGGAGGAGAAGGAGGTATAGCCAATGAGAAGGTGCCAGGTCAGTCTTAAATATATAAACATATAAGTACGCACATACACACATGCACACAGTACATATACACATACAAACGAAAAATTAAAAATTAAACAGTAAATAAAAATGAGAAACGCGTCTTTAACTTAGACAATCCTTTGAATTCTAACGATATTATTTATTCTAAGAGAAAATAAGAATTCAAAGGATATAAGACGTTATGAGGAGAAACGCTATGATGCTCATTTGTAATTTAACGGCTATTTCTCGTTCGAAAAAGAACGAAAACCTTGTTTCTAAATTCAACCGTTTTAAGACAAAAACGAAATGCTATTTTTTATTAATTTGTATATCAATATGTACATATACGTATACAAACAAATACTCACATGTACAAATATATACATATATATATATATATATATATATATATATATATATATGCACATATGCATACATAAATGTATGCATATATACACATATACATATGCTAACAGACATACATGTACATACATAAATGCTTGCGCATACATTTACACGTAGAGACAGTTGTACATATATACATAAGTTTACATAAGCGAATGTAGGGAGAGAGAGAGAGAGAGAGAGAGAGAGAGAGGGGAAGAGGAGAAGAGAGTGACGGGAAAAGAAGTATAGGTGTGCGAGAAATACATACACATATATACACATATACATATACGGTAATATGAAGAAAATTAACACTTAAAGAAAATGTGTTTTGAAAACATACACACATATATGCGCACACATACACATATATCCACATATACATACATATATACATACATACACATACATATACATGTATATACATATACTGACGTGTATATACACTTTCAGGTACGTATACACATACACTCGCACAAATACATACAAATATGCGTACATAATACGCACACACATACACATGCCATGTGTATGAGAGGATAAAGAAAGAAAACATTAGGGAAAATGCAAAAGTTTCGGAAAGAGTTACCCCATCTCACCGTGCATTTTAGTCTTAAGGAAATGTTTATAGAATATCTTTGTAGTTATAAAAATTGTAGTAGTCCTAGGTTTTTGTTAAGGCCTGTAGTGTGCGTGTTGAGTTTTAGAATTAATTTTTTTTCATATTTTCGTCTCTGGTGTTGTGTAATAAAATTGGATGCTATGAGGATATATCTAATATTGTCTATTGTGTGGTTAGGTAAATTATAGTGGATAGCTACTGGTTGCTGTGTAGATTTATCTCTGATGGTATGTTTGTGGTTATTAAGACGTAGGCGGAACTCCAGGCCTGTTTCCCCCACGTAGTTGCCTTTTGAGCATTCTGTGCAGTATAACAGATATATTACATTTGAGCTATTGCAATTTAGAGGGGGAAGTTTGAGATGGACGTTGGTGCCTGGAGGAGTGAATGTGCTGTTGGTGTTAATATGTGTACATATTAGACACCTGGGTCTATTGCATATATATATATATATATATATATATATATATATATATATATATATATATATATATATATATATATATATATATATGTGTGTGTGTGTGTGTGTGTGTGTGTGTGATAATTGCAACGTCTTGTCAGACGAGGGCCACCCCATCAGGAACTGAAAGTCCATGAGCCGAAAATGACTTTAGTCATCAACGTTCTGATCCTCATCTGGCATCAATTAAAATGAATGGCGCTCGTCTTGGGGAGGCTTCAAGTTTTGACAGGCTTCTGGACTTGACCTTTACTCCTGATCTTAAATGGAATACGTACATCAAATCTGTTGCCAAGGGCGCTGGAAAAATGGTCGGATCCTTCTATCGATCCAGTAGATATCTCACTGCTGATGCAATTCTCTATCTATATAAGAGTCAGATACGTCCAAGGATGGAATACTGTTGCCACATATGGGCAGGAGCTGCTAGAAAAGACTTGTCCTGCATTGATAGGGTTCAAAATAAACTTCGTGGCCTGGTGGGAGATGTCCTTTTCTCTTCGCTGCAACCTCTATTTCACAAAAGAGATGTTGCGAGTTTGTCTCTGCTTTATCGTTATTTTCATTGAAAGTGTTCGACTGAGCTTCAATCTATGGTCCCCCCTCGCCAAACTTTCACAAGAAACACTCGACTAGCTGAAAACACTATCAATAATTCTCCCCACTCTTTATCTGTGCCTAAACCTAAACATAGATTCCATGATCAAAGCTTCTTTCTTAGAACTGCACGCCTGTGGAATTATTTTCCGTTTTCCTGCTTTCCAGCTGTCTATAATATGGTTGTCTTCAAGTCCAACGTGAACAAGTTTCTGATGAGCCGTTACACTTAAGTTAACAAATTTACCGAACTTCCATTACTATCGATTACTATATTGTCCTTTTGACTACTCTACACTCTTTAACCCTTATCCTTGAGTGGCCGATCGGCTCACACGCTCAAACAGACATGACACTGAAGACGGTCACTAGTATACATACATATATATACATGCACGCATACATACATATATATATATACATACATACACATGAACACATACATATAACACACATATATGCATACATACATACACAATACATAATACACATACATATATGCATACATACATACACAATACGTAATACACATACACACATATATGCATATATACATACAAGACGGTCAATGGCATACAAATGTATATATATAAATGCAAATATGCATATATACACTTACACACATACACACATATCTGTAAACATACACACGTACATACATATATACATACACAATATATAATACACATACATACATATACATACACACACGCATATACAAATACATACACACATATACATACACATAGGTACACATATGCACATATATACATACATTTACGTACATATACATACACATACATGAATATGCACTCATACACAAACATGCACATAGATACATACACATATACATGCATACATATACATACATACACATATGCATATATGCAGATACACACACATGCATATATGCAGATACACACACATGCATATATACATACACATACAAACAATATATATACGTATATATATACACACACATACATATATACATACATATACACATACATATAAATACATATACACATAGATATACACACATATACATACACCTGTACATGAACATACATACACCTATACATACATATATACATATATTGATGGCAGATCAATTATTACATGCTTCCAACATTTCAGGCCTACACGCCTCACAACTTTTCCATGGCGGGGGGAGTATGTATACACAGATGATGTTACTGAGTTTTAGCTTTGTACGACAGCTAAATCTCTCTCTCGGTTCAAGATGTTGATATTCAGCAACAAGCAAGAGCAAGATAGCCAGCAACAAGTCAAACTGCAGACCAGCTTAATGTGGATACTGGTCTCGTGCTTTATGTTTGTTTTTTGGGTTTTTTATCTAAGATTTGCTTCTCCTAGAGGGGTTGCCTTCACCACGGCTTACGGGAGCCCTCTCCACCCCACATACACATGACAATAAACACATGCGTACATACAGATGTACGCCAACATACGTATGCATGTGCGCATACATGCAACCATAATCACGTGGAGGCACACAAATACGCACACACATACATATACCTATACATACGTACACACATATATACATGTAAAATACACATGAAGGAACATTCCAAAAGTCATACATAGTGAGTGACCAGCGGCTGGGCCGTTTTTGTCCCTTTTCCTTCCTAATCTTTTTCTTCCTTCCTTTTTTTTAATAAAAAGTTTGTTTTAGACTCACACTTATGCAGTACATGATGATGGCAATGATGATGATGTTGACAAACTCACACATAATTTTCCAAATAACTCAACGTACGAATCGACGAAGAACAACAGTCCAATTGATATGATTTACAGACGCTTGAGTTATTTGGAAAATTATGTGTGAATTTGTCAACATCATCATCATCATCATAATTATCATGCACTTCATACGTGTGAGTCTAAAACAAAATTTTATTTTTTTTAAAAACCCAATCGCCTGTAATTCTTATCAATTGGACTGTTGTTTCCTGTTGATTTGTACGTTGATTTATTTGGACAATTGTCAACATCATCATCATCATTATCATGTACTATATATCTGTGAGTCTAAAAAAAAACCTTTTTATTTAAAATAAAATCTTTTTATTTAAAAAAAATCCGAGCGTCTGCAAATCATATCAATTGGACTGTTGTTTTTACTCGATTCGTACGTTATTTACAAAATTATGTGCGAGTTTGTCAACATCATCATCATCATCATCATCATCATCATCATTATCATGTACTGCATATGTATGAGTCTAAAATAAACTTTTTATTTTTTTAAAAAATCCAAGCGTCTGTAAATCATATCAATTGGACTGTTGTTTTTCGTCGATTCGTACGTTGATTTGTTTGGAATGATGTGTCAATTTGTCAACATGATCATCATCATTATCATGTACTACATATGTGTGAGTCTAAAACAAAATGTATTCACATATATATACATATATATATGTATATATACATATATATACGTATATGTATATATACATATATATATACATATATACATATATATATACATATATACATATATATACATATATACACATATATATACATATATATACACATATATACATATATATATACATATATACACACATATATATATATACATACATATATATACATATATATGTACATACATATATATACATATGTATACATATATATATGCATACATATATATACGAGGGTAAATCAAACAGTTTTAAGACAAGTGATATAAATTCAATCTAAATGAAAATAGAGCAACAAAACAAGGTTTAATTGCACTACTGATTACTTAACAACAAATTTGACAAGTTACAGCATTCTAAATCTTTTATTCTTTTTTTTCAGATATTTTATAATATTAACTTTTTGACAGTCCAAAATGAGCCAATTTGAAGTTCGTGCAAACATTAAATTTCTAACAAAACTGGAATGGAAACCGACGGAAATCATTAAAGCTCTACAAAATTTTTATGGAGACTCGTCACCTTCTAGAGCTGTTGTTTATCGTTGGATCAGACGATTCAAGGATGGTAGGAATGATCTTCAAGATGACCAAAGAGAAGGTAGGCTTTCAACATCAAAAAATGCTCAAAACATCGAGCTTGTTGAAGAAGATCGGAGAATAACAGTGAATGAGATTGCTAAGGAGCTTGACATTTCATTTGGGTCAACCTTTTCAATTCTGAAAGAAGATCTTGGTCTGAGTAAGATTTCTGCTCGTTGGGTGCCTAAAGCGTTGCAGCAGAATCAGTTGAATCTTTCATTGGCCCTTCTGACTAGAATTGAAGCAAATGAGGCAAACTTTTTTGAACGGGTCATAACCGGTGATGAAACATGGATTTACCTGTACGATCCTGAAAGCAAAGTTCAGTCTAAACAATGGTTACCAAGAGGATCAGCAGGCCCTATCAAGTTCAAAGCAGAAAGGTCAGCTCAAAAAATAATGGCAACTGTTTTTTGGGATAAAGATGGAATCGTTTTATTAGATTTTCTTGAAGGACAGAAAACTATCACCGCAAGCTATTACGAAGGAGTTTTGAGAAAGCTGAAGACTTCATTGGCTAAGAAACAACGAGAAAAGCTCCATCGTCAAATTCTGTTCCATCATGACAACGCTCCAGCATACACGGCCAAGACTGTAAGAACAATTTTACGCGAGTTTCGCTGGGAAATCCTTTCACACCCTCCCTATAGTCCTGATTTAGCGCCTAGTGATTTCTTCCTATTTCCAAAACTGAAGGAACATTTGAAAGGAATAAGATTTCAATCCATAAATGAAGCAAAGAAAGAGGTTGTGACCTGGTTCACTAGACAAGTTCCAGAATTTTATGAAGAAGGAATTTATCGATGGAAACATCGCTTACAGAAGTGTATTGAGTTAGGCGGATCGTATGTAGAAAAATAAAGTTTTCAACTTCCATAAATAATGTTTTTCTTCAATTTGTCTCAGAACTTTTTGATTTACCCTCGTACATATATATATATGCATACATATATATATATACATATACATACATATATATATACATATATATACATATACGTATATATACATATATATAGATATATATATGTACATATATATATACGTATTACTATTTCATTTAATCATATAAATCGATATGAGAAATGATATAAGATTGACAGACCCTACTAAACCAGAAATAGGTAGAATTAGTAAAACAATACTTTCCACAGTAAACAAACAAATAAAACAAAATCTAGAATTGAACACGTGGCTAATACTGATAACTAAATTGAGTCAACTAATCTGTCAATAAAAAATACGACGTTTTTTGTACATTTTTTTTATTTATTTCTTCTTATTTTTATTTGTGTCTATTGTTTGGAAATTAACATTGAACTTTTTCCTATTGGTATTGGATTAAATATTTATTTATTTTATTCATATTTTAATAAAAGGGAATATTGGCTGCCTATGACATTGTAATTGTCAAATCTAATGTAAATAACTTCTTTTAATCCCCTTAAATAATAAAACCTTACCCAAGTTCCGCCGTTATCGATCATCGAAATGAATGCTTCCGTTTAAAGTACTATTGAACTATGATACTCAACTTTTGAGCTTTAAACTTTTATTAAATATAATTTTATAAAATTAACAAGAGGTTCTCTACAATGCAGGGCTCAGCAACCGAGAAGGCTAACATGATTGCCAGTCGATTTGCCTCCAACTCACACTGGACCCTGCTAACCACCCCCTCCCTGTCTTCCTTTGTCAGACAGACGCCACACTAGACGATCTGAAAATCACCCCTTCCCAGGTGCATGCTATCATAAAAAAATCTTAACATTTCAAAGGCATATGGACCTGATCTCATCCCGGCTGTGCTATTAAAAAAGTGTTCCGCCGAAGTAGCTCCGGTCCTCTCCAAACTTTATAACAGATGCTTTAATGAATCTTGCTTTCTTGCCTGCTGAAAAACTGCTTCTGTAATACCAGTTTTCAAGAATTCTGGCGAAAGAACTGACCCAGTAAATTACCGCCCGATTAGCCTCCTCCCACTTTTCGCCAAAATATTTGAGTCCATAATTAACCAAGCTCTAGTCCATCACTTTACAGATGCTAAACTTCTGACCGACCAACACTATGGATTTAGGCAAGCCCGTTCCATGGCAGACATCCTAACTCTAATCTGTGAGCGTATATACCATTCACTTGACAAAGCAGAGGAAGGTAGAACAGTAGCTCTAGATATATCTAAGGCTTTTGACAGGGTATGGCATGAAGGTCTTCTCAGGAAAATCAGATCATACGGTATCACTGGAAGAACACTTAACATAATTAAACCCTTCTTAGATAAGAGAAAAATCCAGGTTGTCCTCGATGGTCGTATATCTAAACAACATGATATAAATGCGGGAGCTTCTCAGGGTCTATACTTGGATCTCTATTATTCTAATATTCATAAATGACCTCTCGGACAAAATTGCCTGTGAGATGGGTATATATGCTGATTACACCACGCTCTATAACAGACACGACTGGAAAACAAATGAATACATATCTAAAGAAATGGCAGAAGCACCTGAGGACGAACTCCAATCTGTAGTGGAATGGGGACAAAAATGGATGGGCACATTCAATGCTGCCAAGACTAAACTTGTTTCCTTCAATAACTACAACCTTCTCTACCACTAATAGCAATGGCCGAAGACTCTTTATCTGAAAGCACATTTTTTAAACTCCTCGGCCTAACGCTCTCAGGAAACATGAATTGGAAAAAATACATTGAGCACATTGCTAGGACCGCTGCGAAAAAGGTAGGTTCTCTACCGTGCTAGAAAGCTACTAACGCTCGAAAGTATCCTGTACCTCTATAAGGCCACCATTCGCCCATGCATGGAGTATTGTTGTCATATTTAGGCTGGTGCATCTGCTACTAGTCTCTCACTCCTAGACAAGGTTCAAAAGAGAGTCGCCAACCTGATAGGTCCTGAACTGTCATCTAAGCTTCAGCCTCTGTCCCATCGACGAAATGTAACATCCCTCTGCTTGTTCTACAAGTACTTTAACGATGAATGCTCCGACGAACTGCAAACACTTGTACCCCCTCGACGTAAATATCCCCGACAAACTCGACAAGCAGCAAAATCACACCCCTTCACAGTTGAGATCCCTAGATGTAAGAGAGCCTTCTACTCCAGTAGTTTCTTCCCCAGAACCGCTAGACTTTGAAATTCCCTTCCGGGTTCCTACTTCCCCAACTCTACTGCCATGCAGAAGTTCAAATGTAACGTGAACCGACATCTTGCTGCCCAACTCCCCACATAGTATCCCTGTAGCTTATGTCCTTGATAGTAACCCCTACATCAAAGTGCCTTGTTTGGGGTGATAATCTATCTATCTTTGTGGCCCGTTTACGGCCAGAAATTTGGCTGTTAAGGGGTCAAAGTTCAACTCTACCAAACTCCTCCGACAATTTTGGGTCTAAACACTTGGAATTTTAGATATAGGTTCCTTGGACATGGATCTAACTTAATAACCTGGTTTGAGTCTAAAATAATAAATGTTAAAGGGTTAATTGGGGCCAAATTAAAAAAAAATTGACCGCTTTTTTTTTTTTTTTGCTCAGCATACACCTCCAAATACCCGAGCAACACCAGGCTGAAATGCTAGTATATATATATAAAAGTGAACGTGTGTGTGTGTGTGTGTGTGTGTGTGTATGTGTGTGTGTGTGTACATTTTCATACGCAATAACTCTTTCAATTATAAGTCTAAAGACTCGAAATTTGATATACAGGATACTGAGATTTGGGAAAATCGACGTAATTGGTTTTCGGCCAGAAATTTGGCGATTAAAGGATCAAAGTTCAACGATTTGACCTTTGAGAACTCTACCAAACTCCTCCGACAATTTGGGTCTAAACACGTGAAATTTTAGATATAGGTTCCTTGGACATGGATCTAACTTAATAACTTGATTTGAGCCCTAAACAATAAATTTTAAGGGGTCATAATAGGGGTCGATGTTAAAAAAATTGACGTTTTTGTTTTTGTCTTTTTACTTTGTTTTTTGCTCAGCATACACCTCAAAACACTCGGGCAACGTCGGGCATCCATGCTAGTGTAATAATAAAAGAAAAGATCACAATGTATTGTTGAATAAGTCAATGTGTGTTAAGCTTTCTCCCAGTATACCATGGAGGGTTCCCGAATGAAGAACGCAATAAATTGATTTGATGGAAAATTGGGGATTTCATCGATTACAGTGACAGTAAAAATATTGAAAGCGTGAAACAGTCGTTGACCATCATTCAATCATGGGAAACGTCGAGTCTTCCTGCTAGTTTTCCATAAAACACCGAAACCAACCAATCAATGAAACGTTTAAAATAGATGTGGATAGGGTCGTCTGTCTCTCCCTTTCTATTTGATGTGATAGTTGACTGTAGTAGCAGCAAAAATAGTTGATCTCGTCTCTCTTATTATATATAGTAGCAGGACAGCACAAGATGCCATTTAGTAGCAAAACGGTCGTATTTTTAAACTGTCACAAATGTGTGTTATGTCGTCCGCTGTTTCTATGTTTGCCTGTCATTGTGATTGCAGTAATAGTAGTAGTTATTTTAACATTGCATCTCTCTCTTTCTCTCTCTCTCTCTCTCTCTCTCTCTCTCTCTCAGATGTGTGTAGACTTTACTTGTCTCTCTCTCACTATCTATATATCTTTCTCTTTTTTCTCTCTCTCTCTTCTTTCTCTCTCTCTCTTCTCTCTCTCTCTCAATCTCTCTTCTATCTCTCACTTTCTCTCTCTCTCTGTCTATCTTTAAAGTGGCTGTGGTGTACTAATTATGGCATCTGCAGTAGTAATACTTGCACCTCATTGTCGTAATAACAATAGCAGACATTTTCGTTTTTTTCTAGATTTTGCTTCAAAATACATAGCATTAAGATAGTATGAAGTTTCCCTCAGCCCATCGTAGAGGACCGAGGATGATAGGTTTGAATATACGCCTGCTTCCATTGCAGACCAACATCGCAGACTTTTCTCTTTTCGGCATATAATTTTTTTTTTATTTACCTCACTTCCAGAGGGTAACTTAAGTCACGACCGGAAAGCGGCTTCAACAATTTTCTTATCGTAATCTTTAATATTTATTAAACTGTGTTTGGCACTAAAACCCAGATTTGACTATTTTACCGTGAAATAGATCGAACCAATCCTTTAGTTACAATGATACACACACGAAACGTGGATTATAATATATTCAGATTTCCGTAAAGTTCTTTAAAATATTATAACTGTTTAAGAACAAATGAGTTCATACCGTTTCTACTTTTGCCATGTACATACTTTATTTTTATCAATTTTAAAGTGTAGCATACATCACTTTCGCTCTTTTCTTAGCCGCGTTGTTCAATTACATTATATTTGGTTCAACATTAAAGCACCCAAATTGTGCTAGTAGCTGTAAAATAAAAGTCTTTGGTTACAAGGATACAAACACAAAAGCTACGTTAAAAAGCTATATTAAAAAGCTATATTACAGTCAGATTAAAACAATAATCATGTTAGCTTCCAATGACTTTCTTTACAATGGTAAAATGTGTTTAAGTCCGTTATAATTTACACAACAAAAACAAACGAAACCGAGAAGCTAGTTTGACAATTGACAATTACGAAAGAATGCATATTTCTCATTAAAATTTTGTCTTAAACTCATCAGAAAAAATGTATCATATAAAATACTAGCTATTTCTACCCGGCGTTGCTGGGAATGAATTGAAATCATTTTAGTTTTTAATTTTTTATTGTTTGTACATTTTCAAACTTAAGTGAAACAACGCCTGCTATGTTCTTAAATTTAAAATGAATTCTCACACTTTTAAAATGTTATTTTTAAATGAGTAGTTAAAACAAACGTCACATATTAGTAGACATTAGGTTCGGACCAAGTAATGTTTGAACAGTTAATGTATCCAATCAAATTTATTGATTAAAATTAGTAAACTGCAACAAACCAATGTAAAAAGAAAGTTATAAAATGTGTACATCTATCTATCATAGACTGAATGTTTTTTTAAGGTGATTTTATTCTTGGATATGATAGGCATCATTACTATTTTCTTTGGACGAATCACGAACAGAGAATGATGCCTTTCTTATAATAAAAGAAAAGCGACCATGGTACAGTCATTGGTAGGTTTCTTGGAGACCATGACTTGGCATTGGTGTGTAAAACCTCTAGTAAAGTATATTTAAATTCTGATTGATGTTTACGTCATTTACTTGTCCTCCTGCTGTTCAAATGAGGGCTAAACATTCAAACATCAGCAGCCATCATGAATCTAGCGCTACATGGAACTGTTTGATCGTTTGTTGCTTGATTAGAGCATGTTCGACTGCGCAGTGTCCCAAACCGAAAAAGATGCCTCCTGGCGATTCAGCAGAAATCGTCTCAAGTACAGCTTTTCTGAGTTTCCACGAAGCTCTGTCTGCCAAGCTTGTGTCAATAGGAGGCTACGCGGCACATTATAATTGTTGTGTGATTTTAAAGACGAGAATGAGATTTGCACATGGCCGCCTACACTCCAACGAATACAGGTTGTTCATAGTATTATGTTGAGTCCACAGTCCCTGAACTGAACCTACTCCAGGTGCTAGATATCCCAAATGACAGAAGTTTAGGTGCCATATTCTAGATGATTTGCATCAGAGAAGCAGGAAGAATATATCGGATGTAACAATAGCAAAAAGGTGGTGAATAGGAAAGAGCACACTGCGGACTTATTTGCCGTCTGAATGCATTGACCAATGGGAGTAAAGAAGGAATCGATCACAACATTCAAAGGAGGACAAAGTTTCCTGCATTATTGTAAACATGCTACAACAATAATTTCTATGGGGTATATGGTTAGAAAGAAAGAAAAAAAACGTACCAGGCGTATCTGCATCGCTCTTTGGGAAAGAAGAAGGAAAGGATAGCTAGCTCATTTATATACACGGAGGGCATCTTGAGAAGGCAGGGCATTATAGGAGAAGCTATTTTTTCCCCTGTCTCTTCCTTTTTTTTTCTAGATAGGATATAAAAGCTGGGAAAATTGTTCACTGGAGGTCGCTCGAACGTACGGTTAATTTGCGTGTCAGTGGGAAGAAAGAAAGACGGATTTTCTACGAACGTCGAAACTGGAAGAGAAAAAGGAATGTCGTTTTTTATGTATGTGCCGAGAGCATTGCAAGCTGAAGAAGAAAAGCCTCTATTTTTTGCATAAACATTTAACAGTATTCGGCAGTTAAAAGGAAAACTTTCATTTCAATACTAGAATTTCTCATTAAGACTAAGTATACAGGAATCGTCTAAATATCTGCGTGTTTTAGCTCATTGTTATATTGTTAACTCGATTTTTGGCAAGCGTCCACTTTTTTGAGCTCTCATTAATATTTTAATCTGTTTTTGTTGTTATTGAATGTAATTTTGTGGTTACTCCACCTAGTTTTGAAATCTGAGGAGGAGTCGCTTACGTAGTATTTTTATTAATAGACTGTTTATGTTGTAGCTAGTAAATGATGCTTTTGGTTAAGTAATTAGTTTTTAGTCGCGTGCAAGTGACTCTATAAGTCACTACATCGATCGGTCGGCCGGTCGGTCTTTCGGTCTGTCCATAACACTTTTGTGCTTGGCCTTTTTGGTTAAGATCAAAGGTCTGTTGTTAATAGATGCTGTTCTTAGCTTTTTAAGTTTTTCTTGGCCTTTTATACCCCCCTTTTTTGTTTTTAAAAATCTATTTATATTACTCCCTGCACCCGATATGAATTCTTCCCAATCCCCATTAAGGATCTCCCCGCTTGTTTTCGGTGTCCTGGAAAACAATAGTCGATCTAACTACTTAGATTAGCTCAGGGAGGGACCTTACTAACAATGCACTAATTTTATTTTTGTATATTTTTTCTAGATTTCCCACTCCCCAACAGGAACTGTTTTTCTTCCAAATTCAAGAACTTTTTTATTTTCCAATGAATTGAACTTTTTTCACACACACACACACATTTTAATTAAAAAAAAATGCACACACACATACAGAAATTGTATATATATATATATATATATATATATATATATATATATATATATATATATATATATATATATATATCCTTTTTGCAAAAACGCTGGGGTTTTCATTAGTTAGTTTAGAGTCCACAGAGTGAATGAAGTATTGTGGTAAATGTTGCCAGTCAAGAGTAAAGTCGCCAAAGACTCCATTTTTACTTTAGTTACAAAGACCCTGCAACACTCCCCTCCCCAGATCTTATAGGGCCTTGTGCATAAATCTGTTTTGTCTTTTGGAGATTTTACTTTTTTAAATTTTTTAATTTTATATTGAAATTTTTTAATTGTAATTTTTTCTTTAAACGAAATAAATTAAATATGAAGATCAAAGTGTAGTATCTGTTCTCCCAGTTACTCATTTTTGATTTTTTTCAAGAAGTCTGCCACTTGGCCCACCCGTCAAGTTTAAGGCTTTCACTTTGGTCACTTTTGTGACTTTACTAACCTTGGTTAGTGGGACCGACCCCCTCTTTGGAGAGTTTGGACTCTTTTCGCTCCCCCAGGACCGACGCCATAGTGTGGTAGTCTGGACCCAAAAACCGATCCCTTCTTTGAGAGTTTGCTGTTCTTGGGACTGACAACACTTTCTTTGGAAGACGCGACCTGGTCGGGTTAGCTTTAGTTTGTTGGGTACTTCGTTTCCTCCTCTCTGAGGTTGAAATGGTCTATTCTCTCCTCTCTGACCTGCCAGCACTCTGACCTGCCAGGCTCAATCTTTGTCTTCCTTCACTGCTCCCCCAGTGGATTGAGCAGACCGGGTTCTCTTTCTCGCTTCCTTGGGGTTGTTTGTGGGTAGGGTGACGTGGGTAGGGCGGGTGTTTCGTTTCTGCTCCCCTCTCTGGGCAGAGATGTCTATCCCCTCTCTCTCTTAATTGCGACACGGCACTCTGACCCGCTAGCACCCACTGCGTCTTCCTTTGCTGCTCTCCCCCTTGTAGGGATCTGAGCTGACTAATCCGACATCCCCGTGAGGGGAGGTCAATCCACTTTCTCTCTTCTGACCTCACCCACTCCCCTCCAATCCCCTATTTCCCTGCATTTTCTTTTCTCCCCTGCTACACTTTGGTCCGCGGCAGCGGCCAGAGCAGTGTTTCCGCATGATGCCGGGAAAAAGACAAATACCACCCCAGATGCGCCACATCGCCCCACTGGAGTACTCCCCATCGGAGGGAGCACCTCACACGAGGGATAAAGAGGAGAAGAAGGCCAAGGTAGGGCCGCAGCTCGCAGTGACCCAAGCAGATTCAACATCAGGGGGGCAACCAATCCCGCTCTCAGCTTCCCACGAGGGCCACTCCCCAGGAGTCAAAGTAGTGGCTGACGATGGAACGAGGTGCGTTCGGGGTGGTAGACATCCTGCGACACCCCTTCCACCTCAATCCTTGTCAGTCGAAGAAAGCACTCCCGCCCAGGCTCCCCAAGAGGACAACCCCAAGAGGAAAGGGACCAGGAAGGCGGCTGACGAGGGAAAGAGGCACCTTTTTGGGGCACCACTCCCAACGAACCCCCCTCCACCTCAATCTTCGTCAGCCGGAGAAGACCCCATCACTCCTGCTCCCCACGAGGACAGCCACCCAGCAGATGAACAGAGAGAAGTTGGAGACGAGGAGGCTGAAGGCAACAATGGTGGCTCACCCCCAGTCTCCCAGCCCCCATCCGGTCACCAAGCACCTACTCCCCATGAGGGCAGCGCACTCACGACTGAAGAAGAAGATGATGAAGATGGAGTTGCCTTCAGAACTCAAGCGTGTTTCAGGGACACTTTGGAATCGCTAAAGGCTCTCAGGGGGAATATAAGACACCTTCACTGCCCAAAGCTCCCTAAAACACTCCGACACCACCGAAAGCCTAAAAAACCAACCCACCGACAGTAAAGCCCGATGGAAGAAATCCCATGACTCAATCTCCGAGCAAAAGGAAAGAAAGGGACCAGAAAACGGGCCAAAACCAGTCTACAACACCACAGGAGGACTGGCTAGAGTTAGCCCTAAAAAAAGGGCCAAGCAGCAGCAACAGCAGCAGCAACAACAGTAACAACAACAGAGCTAAAGCAGAAAGAAAAGGCAGTGGCAGTCGATCCCCTCCCCGGTCCGTCCAACACCAAACAGGACGAGAATACAGCATGGGGCCCTCACGAGCTGGAGCAGATGACACCCGATGATTATATGGAACTCGTCAACTCCACTTACAAGGATGTCACGAAGGGAACAACCATCATACCCCTGCCGGGACAGATTGAATAATTGGAAAAGAGAGTTCTCTCCCTGATCACCTCTGACCTCAAGACCAGGAGTTTAACAGGTGTTAACAAAGACACCATGGTGGAAATCCTCATTGACTTGAACATTCCGACAAGTTATATATGCAGGAGGAGTTTCGCCATTTGGGACATTCTGCTCCCCAGAGAGGAGGATGCAAAAAGACTGGCCAGAACCAAACACAGAAGCAAGAACATTCAGCTCCAGCCAGTATACCTCGCCGGGAGGAACACCACTGTCTCAGTGCTGAACGTCCCGTGTTACATGACCAGAAAACAAGTCGGGGCCATACTGAGTCAGTACGGTGAGGTGGAGGCAGTCCCCCCAGCCCGTGGTTGACGCAACGTTTTGACCGAGGACTACAAAGTTCGGATGGTCCTGCGCAAGGACAGTTTCGACAACATTCCAGCCATGCTCAAGTTTGGAGAGCAGACCATGACACTGATCGTGGAGGGAAGAAAACCTCACTGCTGGCACTACCAGTTGAGGGGGCACATGGCCAAGGACTGACCTAAAAGGCAACCAGCCAACCCCCAGGGAAAATCCCCACCAAAACCCCCGCCAAAACCCCAGCAGAGGTACAAGCCGCAGCCCCAGCTGCAGCACCAGCTGCAACACCAGCTGCAGGCAATTCCAACCCGGCAGTAGAAGCGGGTTGGGCAACGGTCACAAGGAAAGGCAGACCCAGCAAAAACCTGCCTAAAAAAAAACTGCCTAAACTTAGGCGCCCTCTTCCTTAGACAAGAGGAAGCTCCAAGACTCTGAGGAAGAGATCGCATTGGAGGGTCTAGAGACAGCCACAGACACAGAAGAGACAACATGAGAGGCAGCAGTCAGCAAGAGAACGACGAAGAGGAGGAAAAGCAGGAGATCCAAGGGAGATACCCCCACCCCCAAAGACAATATCCAACCAGCCGAGACTGGATACCCCAAATCCCACTCCCCCAAACAGCCAGAGCAATCTCCCCCTCCCTCCCCGAACCCCCAAGAACACTACCTCACAATCCATCCTCAGATAGGTCGAGTAACGACCCCAAAAAAACCACCTCCTCCGCCACCATACACCCCAACACCCGACATCCCCTCCCCTACTCCCCCTGCACCCACTCCCCCTCCAGTCAAGGAAAAACCCACCCCACCAATCTGCACAGAGCTGACAAAGAGACTCCCCTTCCTGCAAGGAGGAAGGATATGTGAGACGGGCCTTCTGCTTTCAACAACAGAACTGAAAGGCCAGCAGAAGGTCCGTTATACACAGCTAAAGAACTTTCTCTACGTCGGTGGCGATAATGTCATCGACCCAACCAAGTTCAAGGACGCTCCCTTGTTGACCACATTTATTAGGGTCAACAAGGATTCCAGGACTGAGGCCCTCTGGGCGTGGATAGACGCTGCGAAGGATGCAATCCCAGGCCAGCAGCTGGTGGACACGGAGCATCCTTCGCTAAACAATTTAGTTTTTAAATGTGAGGGCAGAGTCCCTGTATATATTCATTCCTCCTTCTACAGGGCTTTAAAATTAATTTTCCCCCAGGACGTGGAAGGCGTGGCCTAGAATGGAGTACCCTCTGCAAACTTACTGACCGGAAGCCTTGGACAGGCCTGCCATGTCCTCACCCCCGGGGACTTCAGGCTCGTGTGTGACACTGAATAAGGTAGGTGACCATGGTTTTAAACTTGGCTACTTAAAATGTGAGGGGCCTTAGATGTGGAAGCAAGGCCGCGCACGCGCTGAGAGATTTGGTGTCCCTCAAGGTACATATTGCCGCTATACAGGAGACTCACTTTATTTGTGACAGAGATTGTCAGGTGCTAGTAAACGATTACGATGTTTACTCAGCATATGGCAATATCTATAGTCGTGGAATCTCCTTGCTAGTAAATCGCACTCTATCAGCGTCGGTGAATGTTGTTCACACAGACAGGGACGGGCAGGTAATTGTCGTCAATGTTGCCGTTAATAGCAGTGTGTTTCGGATAGTCGCAGTTTACGCGCCTAATTCCGCTGTGGAGAGGCTTCCTTCTTTCAACAGGTGGAGGGTTTTATAGATGATCCGGAGAGGGTAGTCTTAATGGGTGGTTGGAATGCCATCCTTGATCCCAAGATAGATAAGGTCGAGGGGACCAGCAGGTCGGTGTGGTGCGACAGCAGTCTGTCTGACCTGATGGCTTCATGCGACCTGGTCGACAGATTTTGCCTGGATCACCCGGGGCGGGAGATGTGGACGTGGCATCCTAATACACCTTCTTATCCAAGTACTTACTTGGATCAGATGTTAGTTAGAAGAGGCGATGTAGATTTCCTATCTTGCCCCACGTTCCACTTTTTAGGGCACTCAGACCATAAACTAGTTATGGCCCGTCTGAACTTGAGCTATAGGCCTAGACTGGCCGGATACTGGAAGTTCAACAGCACCTTGTTGGAGCTGGAGGACTACCGGTTGAAGGTTACAGAGATAATCCAACGGGCATTAGTGGGGCCGGTTACCGGGAGTAAGTGGTGGGTTAGTCTCAAGGCTAAGATTAGATGCTTCTCGGTCCAGTATAGCCAACGCCTTGCACTAGATAAGGCTAAGGCCAAGAAGTGTATAAATAATAGGCTGACCCAGATTGTACGTCAGTACGGTCAAAAACTGGGACTCACCTGAGCTGCTACACAATAGCAATGAGGCTGAAGAGGGAGGGTGTTCGAGCGATACCACTGCTGCTGACATACAAAGACGTCAGCATAACGGTAGTGGTGGAGGGCCGTCGTCCACACTGCTGGTTCTACCAAAAGCAGGGCCACATAGCTAGGAGCTGCCCCCAAAGGGTAACTCCTAACCAAACAACCCAAAAGGCGGTCACAACCCCTGAGACAGCGCCCGTGCTGGAACAGGCGGCAACCACCCCTGCAACCGCAGCACCAACCCCAGCTCCAAGGAAAACCCAAACAACCCAGGAGGCCAAGGGGGAAGAATGGAGCACGGTAGTGAGACAAAAACAGAAGCACATAATCCCTTCTGCAACCGTCCCACCACCAGCCCAAAAATCGAGGCAGCAGCCTCTGCAAATGCAGCAACAACAACAGCCACAGCAGCCAATGCCGCGGAAACAGCTGCAGCAGCAACAACAACTGCCGCAGCAGCAAAAGCAGCAAGTGCAGCAGAAGCAGCAGCAGCAACGACACCAGCGAGAGCAGCAGCAACAAAAACAGCTGCAGCAGCAACTAGAGGAGCAGACACAACCAACGGTCCCCACACCAATCGAGACGGGGGATCAAGCGGAGAAAAGACTGCTCCTCTGAGGATGAATCCGCAAGTGAGAGGGAGAGGAACTCAACCTCACCTCTCTCCGGTTCATTCGAAAGAATAAAAAAGAAAAGCAAAAGAAGAAAAGAGGAAGAAAAGGTGGCCTCCACTCCCTGTGAACATACACGACCCCTAACAACAAAATCCACTTCTACCCCCAAACCACACACTACACCAACACCAAACACTGCACCAACACGATACACCACACCAACATCAGACACCGCACCAACAACAAACATGGAACCAACAACAAACATTGCACCAACACCAGACACTGCACCAGCACCAGGCACCACACAAACACCCGTCCCCACACCAATGCAAACTGAGCCACCACCCCAAAAAAGAAAAGGAAAAGTCCTTGCCCCTGAGGAACTATGTTATTTAGACCCTCTATCTGTGGCCTCAGACATTTCCCATCAGCAGAGGAAAAACTTAAAACCTCTGCTCGATTACAAACAGATAGAGGGGAAAGATGTAAATATCCCCTCAAATTTCTCGGACGCCTCACTCCTAATAACTTTTGTCAGAACTCCAGAGGCCTGCAAGACCAACTTGTGGACAAGGCTGCAGGCCGCTGAAGTGGCGTTTCCGGGAATCGAACTGGTGAAAAAAAATTACCCTTCTCTTGACAAACTGTCAAAACAATGCAAGGGAAAGGTCCCAGTGTTGGTCCATCCGTCACTCTACAGGGCCATAAAATTAATTTATCCTTTGGACGTTGGCGGCATTGCGAGAGAAGGTTAGGATATGAAAAACCTGACCACCTTGAGCATGGCACATAACGTCAACGTCCTCTCCCCAGCTGACTTCAGAGCTGAGTGTGACACACCCTAAAGTAGGTACCATGGCTTTGAATTTGGCTAGTTTGAATGTGAGAGGCTTGAGAACATCAGGCCGGGCGGCGCGCCTCCCGCACAACCTCTTGTCCCTGGGAGTGGTTGTGGCTGCGATTCAGGAGACGCATTTCATTTCCTCTGTGGACTGTCAGGTACTGGCCCGAGATTTTGAGGTTTTATCAGCATATGACAGCCCGCGGGGGAAGGGATTTCCGTGCTGGTTAAACGTACTCTGTCGGCGACGGTCGACATTGTCCATAGAGATGCGGTGGGCAGGCTAGTTGTGGCCGATGTTGCCATAAAAGATTCTGTGTTTCAGGTGATTGCGGTTCATGCGCCCAGCATGACAGATCGCCAGGACTCGATAGTCTGCCATACGAACTGTATTTGAGGCTGTCGCCTATGTTTCTGCCTCTTCTGACGGATGTGTTCAACCATTGGTTTGCTCAGGATCCATCCCAGGGCAAGTCACCAAGGGAGTGATCACATTGCTGAGGAAAGGTGACGGGCATGGTGGGGAAGAGTTTGACGATTACAGGCCCATAACTCTGCTAAACACAGAGTTGAAGATTTTGGACAAGGTCCTGTCAAATCGGCTGCAGATTGTTATCGGCAAGTTGGTTGAACCGGAACAGAACTACGCTGTGAAGAGGAGATCGATTCAGAACAACTTGCACCTGATTCGCATGATCCTAGAGGGAGGGATAGATGACGACACAGAAACCACGCTGATCAACTTAGATCAGTCCAAAGCTTTCGATAGGGTCGACCATCGTTTCTTGGCATCTGTTTTAGAGGCCTCTGGTTTTAAACTGGACTTCTGCAAGTGGATCTCCGTGATGTATCGACAGCCCACAACCATCGTGCAAGTCAACGGAAAGCGCTCGAAACCCTTTGTTATCTCTCAGTCGGTTCGTCAGGTTTGTCCGCTGTCGACCCTGCTCTATGTCCTGGCTTTGGAGCCCCTGCTCCGCAAGCTGAGATGGAGGGAGACAAATTCGGCCCTGCGTGGAATTGCAATACCCGGTGGCTCAACCGCCAAGGTATCAGCGTTCACCGATGATGTCATGGTCTTTGTGTCGAGCTTCAGAGACATCGAGATCGTGTCGGAGGCGCTCGCTCAGTATGAAAGAATTACAGGGGCACAGATAAATCGCAGCAAGCCTTCCTGAGCCACTATATGCAAGATAACCAACCGTGGTTACTGCTGCCTTCCCCGACCTCATTCTCGACCCTTCTATCAAGAGCCATTGCAGGCCGTAGGGAACTCCACAGGGATCTAGTGAAGGGGGCTGCCGACGACCCGCTATGCATGCATTTGGGTTGGCAGCAGAGTGAGATCCGCTCTGCGTGGAGCTGAGCGCCAGGTTCAAGTCATCTGAACAATTCGAAGTTCTCTCTGACCTGGCGATTGGCCCGAAATGCACTTCCACTCAACAACGTACAATGCAGTTCCGGGTTTTTGGAGTCGCCTGATTGTCCCTGTTGTGGGACAACAGCCGTAGAAACGACTGATCATGCTTTCTTTGATTGCTGCGAAATCCACCGGTACTGGTCGTATGTCAGCGAGGTGACGGCTTGCATCGATCCCGAGCATCTTCGCCCAATTACCGTATCCAATATCGTGGACAATGTGAGGCCACCATGGGACCGGGAAAGAAAAATGGTCTACGTTATGATCCTGGCCGTGGTGAGAATGCAAGGTTGCTGCGGGGGTTGTCTTTTTCTGATCAGGATCTGATCGCTTTCTTTAAACACCAGCTATGGGTGAAGATCAGACGTGATAGAAGGCGGCTGCATTGCGCTGCATTTGACAGAAGATGGATATAGGTAGCAAGTCTGTATGTACGAAGAGGAGCCAAATTTGAATATGTGTTCCCTGCCTAGGTGTGGAACGTGCAGTTCCGTAAAGAAAAATTTAACAAATAGCCTCTCAGCTAGCTGAGTGTGTGTTCCATCCCTCCCTGATTAGGAAGCCTCCAAGATCCCCACCCCCTCCTTCTTGCAATTTTTTTTTCACCCCTCCTCTAAATTTCACCCATCTTGGAGAGAAAGAAATACAAACTAACCCGCATTCCTTACCCACAAAATTTTCTTTTCTCCATTCATTCCCATCTAGAGGGCATCCCCACTTAGAGACTGACCCGCAGAAGCCAGGTTCCTTATACAAACCTAGTGGAACGGGCAGTCTATCAATTAGACAGGGTTGGGAGGGTCCTACTAATCAGCCCCCCCTTCGCCCCCCCCCCGCCCTCGACACAAATGAATTATTGTACCATTCTTATTGTTGCCTTTTTTTGTTTTTACACGTCAATAAAAAATGTTTTAAAAATTGCGAGTTAAGTAGGATGTCCCCTAGGATGAAAGGGCGAATGCGGTATTATGGTGAAAGATACTAGCTGGGAGAAACTTTTGATTTTGCTTAGTTCTGGAGTGACAAGGATGACCAACGACACCCACAATTTGAGTTGACTTCTTTTGAGTTGGCCATGTGCCTAAGTTTTTTGTTCAGTGTTGATTTTCAATGTATTTTTAACATGAATAAAGGATTTAATATCTTAAAGTGTAGTATCTGGTCCGGCGGATACTGCAAGCAAAAACCATATGTGGGGGCAACCCCACATATAAAACCTTGGTCAATGTAGGGGCAACCCTTCATACCAATTGTCACTATCCAGCTCCCCTACTCCCCGGGGAGCTGTTCCCCATTTCCCCTTCACTCCTCACATTAAAAATCGGCCTTGTGCCTAATTTGCTCGGTGAGGAAGCAAATAAATACCCTTTTCTTGGCCTTTTGGCCAAGATTAAAGTGTAGTATCTGGTTTTACTACATGGTGTACTTATGTTTGTAACTTTGTGATATAAAGTGGGGGATCTCTTTTCTGTATTAATTTAATGTAAAATGATCACCCACTTTATAACCAGTCCGTCTCAAAGCCATTCAAGTCATTCTCCAGATCATTCTAGTTGTTTTTTAAGCATTGAAGTCATTCTTAAAGTCATTCACTTCATCCTTAAGTTCATTAAAGTCATTCTAAGTCATTTACTTTTTATTTATTTAAGTCATTTCAGCCCATTTTTCGGTCATTTTAGTTTATCTTTAAGAATTTCATGTCATCCTACATTCACGCATTCATTCATTACACGAGAGCACACGACTAATGGCTATCGGCCTTGTTAATGAAAAAAGTACTCGAGTTCTACAGTTAGTCTTTTCTCGCTATTAGCATTCTTATTTTTATTTAGAGTTATAAATATTTTTTTGTGATAATGATTACAAAAAATATTGTTATTATTAATGCTATTGCTATTATATTTATGACTTATTCTTTCCGTTTTTTTCTCCACTACCCTTGTCTAGTATTCTGTTATACAAACACAACCGAGACATCCCATTAGAACAACATAATAGACTGATATGGCCAGAAACTTCTTATAAGAAATTAAACATGAACATAAAAACGCACAACTAATTAAAACGTGTTAACAAATGCAGAAATAAACCTGCAGCTGGCCCGAATGGAATATCTTCTGTAATTAAAAACAAGGATTCTTGTTAGCGTTCGTGCGCCATTTTAATTACACATCGAGGCCTCCAATCTCTGGTGGAATGGGGACATAAATGGATGGTAATTAATGTTCGATTCGGTTTAAAGAACTCGACTGCCCTGCCCTCTTGACTTCAGCGAAGCTTCATTGATATTCAAATCAATACATATCAAACTACATCCACCCATGATCTTTAAAGATCACTTTACATAATCTCGTGACCAGATCGGCACTTACATCAACTTCAAACAACTACTAGCCTCTCAAACAAATACTGTTAAACTTTACTAGCTTCTAAAGCACAGCTAAAATTTACTAGCTTCTCAAGCACAGCTAAACTTTACTAGCTTCTCAAGCACAAAAAGGTCAGTCGAATCGTATTTCTCTATTATACGACAAACTTCGACGCGAATCATTTCTGTCCATATCTGGACGCTTTTAAGTTTTAAAGTACGGTGCAAATTGTTTAATCTTTTCATTTCTCGAGGCTTTCAATTTTCAAACGAGTCAACGCGAATCGCTTGATCTTTCCATTTCTCAATGCTTTCAATTTTCAAAGTTCGACGCGAATCATTTGATCTTTCCATTTCTCGACGGTTTCAATTTACAAAGTTTGACGCGACTCATTTAAATTATTCCCTTTCTTGACGCTTTCAATTTTCATATATTCCACTTTCATAAATTTTCATAAATCGCATCGACTTTATATTTCATGGCGAAATAACTAGTAATTAAAAAAAAATTCCCTGTCTGCGTTCATACGACATTTTAAATTCCGGTCTGTTCAATTCGTAGCCCTGCCCTCCGGACTTCAGGTCTTTATAACGTCTTTTTATGGACGAAGCCTCATTGATAAGTATAGTAAACTATACCTTTTTTACTTTACAAACGATGCCTTATATATGGCTAAACTTGAGTCTGTCATGGAATGGTGTGTCAGGTTATCGTGCACGTTGGAGCATGAAGCGTAGGGACCCAAAGTGCGAAAACTAACAAGACTGGCTTGGATGTCATAAGGTTCAATTTGGCTAATGTTTATTCATTTGAGCATCATCAAACGATTCAATTATTCCTTTAGATGCATCACATCCCAGAAGGAATATGCAACGTTGCAATGTATTTGATGGCTTCATATACTGCAATGCATCTCAAACTAGATGATGAGACTCGAGATGGAAATTGCAGTGTTACGTGTACTTTTTAGCGATGCAGAAATTTTTTTTAAAAAACAGCAGAAAGTCATGCAAAACTTACTACATTAGGGTGGAATGTGAAGTGCCACCACTGAAGACTGTCATAGACAATACGACGATCGTCACATCCTAAGAAGCTAGGAAGCAAATGAACTGATTATTTAGTCTAGAATAACTTTCAATCCTAAGAAGTCCAGAAGCATCCCATTCAGGAAAGGGAAAGTACATTAGGATATTCACTTTGTAGTGGGTTGTCATATACGGTATAATTGCGTTGACACACCAGTTCTTGTTAGATCACCAAAGTTATGCAACGTTGAGCCGGGTTAGTACCAGATGGGTGACCATTTGGGAATTCTAAGCGCTGTATGTGCTCTCCGCTTATCTCGGCATAGTACATACACTTCACTTGCCAGTGGTATTTTACAATGTCAACTCAGGAGGGGTGTGGTTGAGGATTGCGCACCTCATGCCACGAAAATTTCACGCCCAGGCACCCCTTCATGGGTATCCATAGTCTCTCAAAGACTGAAGGAGCCTTGGGTGGTCAGAAAATTCCTGCCGTCTCAAAAGAACCGATAAATAGCTTGGGTAGATTGTACGATAATACATTAAAATACTGCAAACGGGTCAAAATGACTATCAAAACAGCGATAGTCTTACAACGATCAGACGCTGTCCCCTGTAAGTTGAATACAACGTATGGTGTCTTAAATATATGCTCAGCCCAATTTTATTATGATCTAGCTTCATATATGAAGTAATTATGAGCATAATGAAGGCAATAGAAGTATAAATCGATAGATTTATGAGAAAATTGTGGTTTAGCCTCCGGGAATATCAAGCGTAACCTTATATAGCAAACAAACCAAACTAAAATTGTCGCTTAAGTCTATTGAAGAGGAATTCAAAGCTTGAAAAGTCAGGTTCCAAATGATGCTGAATAATTCCAAGAACACGCTGCCAATCCTCTTTTAAAACAGGGAGAAAGTGGAAAGTCCGAGACACTACAAATGATACTAAAGAAAACATTACTCTTAAAGATTTCAACCGTCACAGCAGGGACAGTGGATGAATTAGAAAGAAACTAAGCAAAAGTCCATTACATTTGACATGTGATGTCGTTGAAGTTGAGCTTCATAATACGCTCAACTTACGATGCACTTCGGGCAATGACTAAGCTGACTAAATAAAAGAAGAGGGAACAATTCAACCTGCCCTATGTGCAAAGGCTATGGAACATTTTTAGTTCCTGCAAAGTGGCCCTTGTTAATAAACGATTTACATGGCAGCATACTAGAAGAACTGACCACAACAATCAACAGTCACATGACACGTGTTCTTGGAATAGTTCAGCATAAGTCACAAGTTATGTTCATTATTTTGTTTTTTGCTGAGAGTGGAGGAAATGTGGATCGAGTAAGCGTGTAGCTGGCCCATTACTACTGACCATTACTACTAACCATTATTACTAACCATTATTACTGACCATTATTACTGACCAGCCAAAATATTCTTGGATTCGATGTCGAATGGATAGTCATTGCTGATCTCCTTGGCTGGCACAAGAATTACCACAAAATTATAAGAGAAAAAGGGCAACAACCAGACATTGTTCTATTGGCAAGACAAGAACAAACCCCATCTTGGTTGATTTGACAGTAAGTGAGAGCGGAGTAGAAAACAACATCAATACGAGATAGAGAAATATGAATGACACGTGAAAGACTAAGCCAGCGATCGAAACGGTGGACGCTACATTATTTTTATTGCACTGAACAGTTGATTTAAATGCAATTCAGAAAATAGGGTCTCACATCAGTAAAGGCGGCCAGAACGCGAAAAAGTTGCCAAAATGTTGCGTATTCTCTCCTGATGCCCCGACATTATCTGGAGGAGGAAATAGAATATTTCACAAATAAAAAACAGCTGATGAACAATTTTACAAGTAAAATAAAAATAATTGTCAATCAACAATTACACAACCATTCACTAACCTTGAGGTTGCTTGCATGGCGATCGAGAAGGCTAACCCGCTTGCCCGACGATTTGCCTCCAACTTCACTGTGGACCCAGTAAACCACTTCCTCCGGGATTTTCCTCTGTAGATACGAAGGGCGTGCAATAAGTAATGCCCCTGAACACTTCCCATAGCAGTAGAGCAACAAAACTTGGCACAGTTATTAGTTTTTCTCTACATAGGAACCACTCAGCGTTATGCTTTTCTCCCATCGTTTGATACAGCTCTAGAGACCATTTTTGTAGAATTTAGAGCATAAAGTACCACACGTTATAATTTTATGAGTAAATTTGTACTCTTTGTCATATTTAATGAAGTCAATAAGAAAATATATCGGTCAAAATAAAAAAAAGTATTTGTTTAAACTAAATTCAGTTACGCAAAACGTATAATAATCAAGTAGGCAGAATTCCAGATTAGAAATCCCAGAATCAGAATGTAGCAGTACATAAATACTTAACAGTCTTCTGCCTATATAAACACATGACTTCCTTTATAAATGTAGCGTATTAGATAGAGATGGAATATATTTGCTACTCTCTGGTTAGAAGATGTTTTTTAGAGAAGCAGAAATCTTGGAATAAATGGTATAAATTTTGTAATATTTAAAAATGTCTAAATATTTTCGTGAGAAGTGAATGGAAATTATTTGTATAAGAAGTGCCTTTTTATTTTCCAATAATTGTTATATATACAGAAAAAATTCGACTTTATTTATATAGTACACTAGCAGTTCAGCCCGGCGTTGCTCGGGCTCTATGTTAATAACTTTGTATGCATGTGTATATATACAATGATTAATAAGTTAATAACTTTATATGCATGTGTATATATATATATTATAAGTTTGTACTCATGTACAGGTACCCTACATTTAAAATTTTTATTGTTTAGCCCAAAAATTGGCGGAGGAGTTTGGTAAAGTTTTCAAAGCTCAAATCGTTGAACTTTGACCCCTTAACAGGCAAATTTCTGGCCAAAAATCGATTAAAAAGATTTTCCCAAATCTCAATAACACTTTTGTCCAATTTCGAGTCTGTAGATAAAATTTGACAGAGTAGTTTTCTAGGGAAATGTACACACGCACACAGACAATATTACTTTAATAGATTTAATAGATAAATTAATTAACTATTAATCTCAAACCCAAAATTATTTGCTACAATTTACTATTATTCTTAAATCCAAACTTATTTACTATTAATTCACTAATAATCTCAACCCAAAATTATTTCCTATTAATTGAATATTGCTCTAAACTCCAAACCTATTTACTATAAATTCACTATTAATGATTATTTGCTACTAATTTACTATTTTCTCAACTCCAAACATTTTACTATTAATTCACTATTAATCTCAAACCCATGTTTGCTATAAATTTACTATTGTTCTCAACTCCACACTTATTTACTATTAATTCACTATTAATCTCAAACCCAAAAACATATTTGCTATTAATTTAGTATTTTTTCAGCTACAAACTTATTTATAAATAATTCACTATTAATCTCAAACCTGAAATTATTATTAATTTACAATTCCTCTCAACTCAAAACCTATTTACTCTTAATTCACTATTAATTTCAAACCCAAATTATTTGCTACTATTTACTATTGTTTTTAACTCCAAACTTATTTACTAATAATTAACTATTAATCTCAAACCCAAAATTATTTCCTATTAATTTACTATTACTCTCAAACCCAAAATTATTTCCTATTAATTTACTATTACTCTCAAACCCAAAATTATTTCCTATTAATTTACTATTACTCTCAAACCCAAAATTATTTGCTATTAATTTACTATTACTCTCAACACCATCTTTATTTACTACTTGCATTTCTGCCCGGCTTTGATCGGTCCCTATGTACTGTTCATAACTTGCCTTACGTGTGAATAAACTTTATGTAAGATTTCAAATGTTTACACCAAAATTTGTCTGAGTAATTTCGTAGAGATCACAGAGGTCAATGTTTTTTTTATTTTTTACCCCACTTTTGACCCCTTAACATTTATTATTTCGGTCTCAAATCAAAATAGAAAGTTTTACTCATATCCAAGTTACCAACATCTAAAATTTCAAGTCTGTAGACGCAAAATTCACGAAGAAATTTGGTAGAATCTGCAAAGGTCAACTCTTTCAACTTTGACCTTTTGGCAGCCAAATTTTCGCCTCCAAACTAATTAAAATGCTTGTTGTATGTCTGAATACTCGTTATGTATAAATTTCAAGTGTTTAGACAAAAAATTGGCTGAGTAGTTTGCTAGACACAGCAATGGTCAAATCTTTTGAACTTTTACCCACTTGGCAGCTCAAAGTTTTTACCTAAACTGATTAAAACGCTTGCCCTATCCCTGAATATCCTTTGTATAAAACTTCAA
Source organism: Euprymna scolopes (assembly GCF_053919585.1). NCBI lineage: Eukaryota > Metazoa > Mollusca > Cephalopoda > Sepiida > Sepiolidae > Euprymna > Euprymna scolopes. Next base: position 23,240,603 of record NC_136520.1, read on the forward strand.
ATGTTTAAACCAGAAATTGGCTGAGTAATTTCGTAGAGATCGCAGAGGTCATTTCTTTTAACTTTACCCCACTTTGACCTCTTAACATTTACTTTTGGGAGCTCAAATCGAATTAACAGTTTGATCCATGTCCAAGTAATCTACATTTAAGATTTCAAGTGTTTAGACCCAAAATTGGCAGAGGAGTTTGGTAGATTTGTTAAAGGACAAATCGTTGAACTTTGACCCCTCGAAAGTCAAATTTCTTACCGACAACCGATTAAAAGGATTTTCCAAAATTTTGATAACCCTTATGTCAAATTTCGAGTCTCTAGACCGAAAATTGACAGAGTGATTTGGTAGGAAAATGCGCGCACACACACACACACACACACGCACACACACACACACACACAGATTTTAACTTTCATAGATAGATAGATAGATAGAGAGAGAGAGAGAGAGAGAGAGAGAGAGAGATTATATGTATCTCAAAACCAAAAATTATTTGCAACTAATTTACTATTTTCTCATCTCAAAACTTATTTACTATTAATTCACTATTAATCTCAAACCAAAATTATTTGCTACTTATTACGCATTACTCTAAACTCAAAACTTAATTACTTTTAATTCACTATTAATCTCAAAATTATTTGCTTTTAATTTACTATTAATCTCAAAATTATTTGCTTTTAATTTACTATTAATCTCAACATTATTTGCTTTTAGTTTACTATTAATCTCAAAATTATTTGCTTTTAATTTACTATTAATCTCAAAATTATTTGCTTTTAATTTACTATTAATCTCAAAATTATTTGCTTTTAATTTACTATTAATCTCAAAATTATTTGCTTTTAATTTACTATTAATCTCAACATTATTTGCTTTTAGTTTACTATTAATCTCAAAATTATTTGCTTTTAATTTACTATTAATCTCAAAATTATTTGCTTTTAATTTACTATTAATCTCAAAATTATTTGCTTTTAATTTACTATTAATCTCAAAATTATTTGCTTTTAATTTACTATTAATCTCAACATTATTTGCTTTTAATTTACTATTAATCTCAACATTATTTGCTTTTAGTTTACTATTAATCTCAAAATTATTTGCTTTTAATTTACTATTAATCTCAAAATTATTTGCTTTTAATTTACTATTAATCTCAAAATTATTTGCTTTTAATTTACTATTAATCTCAAAATTATTTACTTTTAATTTACTATTAATCTCAAAATTATTTGCTTTTAATTTACTATTAATCTCAAAATTATTTGCTTTAAATTTACTATTAATCTCAAAATTATTTGCTTTTAATATACTATTACTCTCAAAATTATTTGCTTTTAATTTACTATTAATCTCAAAATTATTTGCTTTTAATTCACTATTAATCTCAAAATTATTTGCTTTTAATTTACTATTAATCTCAAAATTGTTTGCTTTTAATTCACTATTAATCTCAAAATTATTTGCTTTTAATTTACTATTAATCTCAAAATTATTTGCTTTTAATTTACTATTAATCTCAAAATTATTTGCTTTTAATTTACTATTAATCTCAAAATTATTTGCTTTTAATTTACTATCAATCTCCAAATTATTTGCTTTTAATTCACTATTAATCTCAAAATTATTTGCTTTTAATTTACTATTAATCTCAAAATTATTTGCTTTTAATTCACTATTAATCTCAAAATTATTTGCTTTTAATTTACTATTAATCTCAAAATTAATTGCTTTTAATTTACTATTAATCTCAATATTATTTGCTTTTAATTTACTATTAATCTAAAAATTATTTGCTTTTAATTTACTATTAATCTCAAAATTATTTGCTTTTAATTCACTATTAATCTCAAAATTATTTGCTTTTAATTTACTATTAATCTCAAAATTATTTGCTTTTAATTTACTTTTAATCTCAAAATTATTTGCTTTTAATTTACTATTAATCTCAAAATTATTTGCTTTTAATTTACTATTAATCTCAAAATTATTTGCTTTTAATTCACTATTAATCTCAAAATTATTTGCTTTTAATTTACTATTAATCTCAAAATTATTTGCTTTTAATTTACTATTAATCTCAAAATTATTTGCTTTTAATTTACTATGAATCTCAAAATTATTTGCTTTTAATTCACTATTAATCTCAAAATTATTTGCTTTTAATTTACTTTTAATCTCAAAATTATTTGCTTTTAATTTACTATTAATCTCAAAATTATTTGCTTTTAATTCACTATTAATCTCAAAATTATTTGCTTTTAATTTACTATTAATCTCAAAATTATTTGCTTTTAATTTACTATGAATCTCAAAATTATTTGCTTTTAATTCACTATTAATCTCAAAATTATTTGCTTTTAATTTACTTTTAATCTCAAAATTATTTGCTTTTAATTTACTATTAATCTCAAAATTATTTGCTTTTAATTCACTATTAATCTCAAAATTATTTGCTTTTAATTTACTATTAATCTCAAAATTATTTGCTTTTAATTTACTATTAATCTCAAAATTATTTGCTTTTAATTCACTATTACTCTCAAAATTATTTGCTTTTAATTCACTATTAATCTCAAAATTATTTGCTTTTAATTTACTATTAATCTCAAATTATTTGCTTTTAATTTACTATTAATCTCAAAATTATTTGCTTTTAATTTACTATTAATCTCAAAATTATTTGCTTTTAATTTACTATTAATCTCAAAATTATTTACTTTTAATTTACTATTAATCTCAAAATTATTTGCTTTTAATTTACTATTAATCTCAAAATTATTTGCTTTTAATTCACTATTAATCTCAAAATTATTTGCTTTTAATTTACTATTAATCTCAAAATTATTTGCTTTTAATTTACTATTAATCTCAAAATTATTTGCTTTTAATTTACTATGAATCTCAAAATTATTTGCTTTTAATTCACTATTAATCTCAAAATTATTTGCTTTTAATTTACTATTAATCTCAAAATTATTTGCTTTTAATTTACTATTAATCTCGAAATTATTTGCTTTTAATTCACTATTAATCTCAAAATTATTTGCTTTTAATTTACTATTAATCTCAAAATTATTTGCTTTTAATTTACTATTAATCTCAAAATTATTTGCTTTTAATTTACTATTAATCTCAAAATTATTTGCTTTTAATTCACTATTAATCTCAAAATTATTTGCTTTTAATTAACTATTAATCTCAAAATTATTTGCTTTTAATTTACTATTAATCTCAAAATTATTTGCTTTTAATTTACTATTAATCTCAAAATTATTTGCTTTTAATTTACTATTAATCTCAAAATTATTTACTTTTAATTTACTATTAATCTCAAAATTATTTGCTTTTAATTTACTATTAATCTCAAAATTATTTGCTTTTAATTCACTATTAATCTCAAAATTATTTGCTTTTAATTTACTATTAATCTCAAAATTATTTGCTTTTAATTTACTATTAATCTCAAAATTATTTGCTTTTAATTTACTATGAATCTCAAAATTATTTGCTTTTAATTCACTATTAATCTCCAAATTATTTGCTTTTAATTCACTATTAATCTCAAAATTATTTGCTTTTAATTTACTATTAATCTCAAAATTATTTGCTTTTAATTCACTATTAATCTCAAAATTATTTGCTTTTAATTTACTATTAATCTCAAAATTATTTGCTTTTAATTTACTATTAATCTCAATATTATTTGCTTTTAATTTACTATTAATCTAAAAATTATTTGCTTTTAATTTACTATTAATCTCAAAATTATTTGCTTTTAATTCACTATTAATCTCAAAATTATTTGCTTTTAATTTACTATTAATCTCAAAATTATTTGCTTTTAATTTACTTTTAATCTCAAAATTATTTGCTTTTAATTTACTATTAATCTCAAAATTATTTGCTTTTAATTTACTATTAATCTAAAAATTATTTGCTTTTAATTCACTATTAATCTCAAAATTATTTGCTTTTAATTTACTATTAATCTCAAAATTATTTGCTTTTAATTTACTATTAATCTCAAAATTATTTGCTTTTAATTTACTATGAATCTCAAAATTATTTGCTTTTAATTCACTATTAATCTCAAAATTATTTGCTTTTAATTTACTTTTAATCTCAAAATTATTTGCTTTTAATTTACTATTAATCTCAAAATTATTTGCTTTTAATTCACTATTAATCTCAAAATTATTTGCTTTTAATTTACTATTAATCTCAAAATTATTTGCTTTTAATTTACTATGAATCTCAAAATTATTTGCTTTTAATTCACTATTAATCTCAAAATTATTTGCTTTTAATTTACTTTTAATCTCAAAATTATTTGCTTTTAATTTACTATTAATCTCAAAATTATTTGCTTTTAATTCACTATTAATCTCAAAATTATTTGCTTTTAATTTACTATTAATCTCAAAATTATTTGCTTTTAATTTACTATTAATCTCAAAATTATTTGCTTTTAATTCACTATTACTCTCAAAATTATTTGCTTTTAATTCACTATTAATCTCAAAATTATTTGCTTTTAATTTACTATTAATCTCAAAATTATTTGCTTTTAATTTACTATGAATCTCAAAATTATTTGCTTTTAATTCACTATTAATCTCAAAATTATTTGCTTTTAATTTACTTTTAATCTCAAAATTATTTGCTTTTAATTTACTATTAATCTCAAAATTATTTGCTTTTAATTCACTATTAATCTCAAAATTATTTGCTTTTAATTTACTATTACTCTCAAAATTTTTTGCTTTTAATTTACTATTAATCTCAAAATTATTTGCTTTTAATTCACTATTAATCTCAAAATTTTTAGCTTTTAATTTATTATTAATCTCAAAATTATTAGCTTTTAATTCACTTTTAATCTCAAAATTATTTGCTTTTAATTTACTATTAATCTCAAAATTGTTTGCTTTTAATTTACTATTAATCTCAAAATTATTTGCTTTTAATTTACTATTAATCTCAAAATTATTTGCTTTTGATTAACTATTAATCTCAAAATTATTTGCTTTTAATTTACTATTAATCTCAAAATTATTTGCTTTTAATTTACTATTAATCTCGAAATTATTTGCTTTTAATTTACTATTAATCTCAATATTATTTGCTTTTAATTTACTATTAATCTCAAAATTATTAGCTTTTAATTCACTTTTAATCTCAAAATTATTTGCTTTTTATTTACTATTAATCTCAAAATTGTTTGCTTTTAATTTACTATTAATCTCAAAATTATTTGCTTTTAATTTACTATTAATCTCAAAATTATTTGCTTTTAATTCACTTTTAATCTCAAAATTAGTTGCTTTTAATTTACTATTAATCTCAAAATTGTTTGCTTTTAATTTACTATTAATCTCAAAATTATTTGCTTTTAATTTACTATTAATCTCAAAATTATTTGCTTTTAATTTACTATTAATCTCAAAATTATTAGCTTTTAATTCACTTTTAATCTCAAAATTATTTGCTTTTTATTTACTATTAATCTCAAAATTGTTTGCTTTTAATTTACTATTAATCTCAAAATTATTTGCTTTTAATTTACTATTAATCTCAAAATTATTTACTTTTTATTTACTATTAATCTCAAAATTATTTGCTTTTAATTTACTATTAATCTCAAAATTATTTGCTTTTAATTCACTATTAATCTCAAAATTATTTACTTTTTATTTACTATTAATCTCAAAATTATTTGCTTTTAATTCACTTTTAATCTCAAAATTATTTGCTTTTAATGTACTATTAATCTCAAAATTATTTGCTTTTAATTCACTTTTAATCTCAAAATTATTTGCTTTTAATTCACTATTAATCTAAAAATTATTTGCTTTTAATTTACTATTAATCTCAAAATTATTTGCTTTTGATTCACTATTAATCTCAAAATTATTTGCTTTTAATTTACTATTAATCTCAAAATTGTTTGCTTTTAATTCACTATTAATCTCAAAATTATTTGCTTTTAATTTACTATTAATCTCAAAATTATTTGCTTTTGATTCACTATTAATCTCAAAATTGTTTGCTTTTAATTTACTATTAATCTCAAAATTATTTGCTTTTAATTCACTATTAATCTCAAAATTATTTGCTTTTAATTTACTATTAATCTCAAAATTGTTTGCTTTTAATTCACTATTAATCTCAAAATTATTTGCTTTTAATTTACTATTAATCTCAAAATTATTTGCTTTTGATTCACTATTAATCTCAAAATTATTTGCTTTTAATTTACTATTAATCTCAGAATTATTTACTTTTAATTCACTATTAATCTCAAAATTATTTGCTTTTTATTTACTATTAATCTCAAAATTGTTTGCTTTTGATTCACTATTAATCTCAAAATTATTTGCTTTTAATTCACTATTAATCTCAAAATTATTTACTTTTAATTTACTATTAATCTCAAAATTATTTGCTTTTAATTCACTATTAATCTCAAAATTATTTGCTTTTAATTTACTATTAATCTCAAAATTATTTGCTTTTAATTCACTATTAATCTCAAAATTATTTGCTTTTAATTCACTTTTAATCTCAAAATTATTTGCTTTTAATTTACTATTAATCTCAAAATTATTTGCTTTTGATTTACTATTAATCTCAAAATTATTTGCTTTTAATGTACTATTAATCTCAAAATTATTTGCTTTTAATTCACTTTTAATCTCAAAATTATTTGCTTTTAATTCACTATTAATCTCAAAATTATTTGCTTTTATTTATTATTATCTCAAAATTATTTGCTTTTAATTTACTATTAATCTCAAAATTATTTGCTTTTAATTCACTTTTAATCTCAAAATTATTTGCTTTTAATTCACTATTAATCTCAAAATTATTTGCTTTTATTTATTATTATCTCAAAATTATTTGCTTTTAATTTACTATTAATCTCAAAATTATTTGCTTTTAATTTACTATTAATCTCAAAATTATTTACTTTTAATTTACTATTAATCTCAAAATTATTTGCTTTTAATTTACTATTAATCTCAAAATTATTTGCTTTTAATTCACTATTAATCTCAAAATTATTTGCTTTTAATTTACTATTAATCTCAAAATTATTTGCTTTTAATTTACTATTAATCTCAAAATTATTTGCTTTTAATTTACTATGAATCTCAAAATTATTTGCTTTTAATTCACTATTAATCTCCAAATTATTTGCTTTTAATTCACTATTAATCTCAAAATTATTTGCTTTTAATTTACTATTAATCTCAAAATTATTTGCTTTTAATTCACTATTAATCTCAAAATTATTTGCTTTTAATTTACTATTAATCTCAAAATTATTTGCTTTTAATTTACTATTAATCTCAATATCATTTGCTTTTAATTTACTATTAATCTAAAAATTATTTGCTTTTAATTTACTATTAATCTCAAAATTATTTGCTTTTAATTCACTATTAATCTCAAAATTATTTGCTTTTAATTTACTATTAATCTCAAAATTATTTGCTTTTAATTTACTTTTAATCTCAAAATTATTTGCTTTTAATTTACTATTAATCTCAAAATTATTTGCTTTTAATTTACTATTAATCTCAAAATTATTTGCTTTTAATTCACTATTAATCTCAAAATTATTTGCTTTTAATTTACTATTAATCTCAAAATTATTTGCTTTTAATTTACTATTAATCTCAAAATTATTTGCTTTTAATTTACTATGAATCTCAAAATTATTTGCTTTTAATTCACTATTAATCTCAAAATTATTTGCTTTTAATTTACTTTTAATCTCAAAATTATTTGCTTTTAATTTACTATTAATCTCAAAATTATTTGCTTTTAATTCACTATTAATCTCAAAATTATTTGCTTTTAATTTACTATTAATCTCAAAATTATTTGCTTTTAATTTACTATGAATCTCAAAATTATTTGCTTTTAATTCACTATTAATCTCAAAATTATTTGCTTTTAATTTACTTTTAATCTCAAAATTATTTGCTTTTAATTTACTATTAATCTCAAAATTATTTGCTTTTAATTCACTATTAATCTCAAAATTATTTGCTTTTAATTTACTATTAATCTCAAAATTATTTGCTTTTAATTTACTATTAATCTCAAAATTATTTGCTTTTAATTCACTATTACTCTCAAAATTATTTGCTTTTAATTCACTATTAATCTCAAAATTATTTGCTTTTAATTTACTATTAATCTCAAAATTATTTGCTTTTAATTTACTATGAATCTCAAAATTATTTGCTTTTAATTCACTATTAATCTCAAAATTATTTGCTTTTAATTTACTTTTAATCTCAAAATTATTTGCTTTTAATTTACTATTAATCTCAAAATTATTTGCTTTTAATTCACTATTAATCTCAAAATTATTTGCTTTTAATTTACTATTACTCTCAAAATTATTTGCTTTTAATTTACTATTAATCTCAAAATTATTTGCTTTTAATTCACTATTAATCTCAAAATTTTTAGCTTTTAATTTATTATTAATCTCAAAATTATTAGCTTTTAATTCACTTTTAATCTCAAAATTATTTGCTTTTAATTTACTATTAATCTCAAAATTGTTTGCTTTTAATTTACTATTAATCTCAAAATTATTTGCTTTTAATTTACTATTAATCTCAAAATTATTTGCTTTTGATTCACTATTAATCTCAAAATTATTTGCTTTTAATTTACTATTAATCTCAAAATTATTTGCTTTTAATTTACTATTAATCTCGAAATTATTTGCTTTTAATTTACTATTAATCTCAATATTATTTGCTTTTAATTTACTATTAATCTCAAAATTATTAGCTTTTAATTCACTTTTAATCTCAAAATTATTTGCTTTTTATTTACTATTAATCTCAAAATTGTTTGCTTTTAATTTACTATTAATCTCAAAATTATTTGCTTTTAATTTACTATTAATCTCAAAATTATTTGCTTTTAATTCACTTTTAATCTCAAAATTAGTTGCTTTTAATTTACTATTAATCTCAAAATTGTTTGCTTTTAATTTACTATTAATCTCAAAATTATTTGCTTTTAATTTACTATTAATCTCAAAATTATTTGCTTTTAATTTACTATTAATCTCAAAATTATTAGCTTTTAATTCACTTTTAATCTCAAAATTATTTGCTTTTTATTTACTATTAATCTCAAAATTGTTTGCTTTTAATTTACTATTAATCTCAGAATTATTTGCTTTTAATTTACTATTAATCTCAAAATTATTTGCTTTTAATTCACTATTAATCTCAAAATTATTTACTTTTTATTTACTATTAATCTCAAAATTATTTGCTTTTAATTCACTTTTAATCTCAAAATTATTTGCTTATAATGTACTATTAATCTCAAAATTATTTGCTTTTAATTCACTTTTAATCTCAAAATTATTTGCTTTTAATTCACTATTAATCTAAAAATTATTTGCTTTTAATTTACTATTAATCTCAAAATTATTTGCTTTTGATTCACTATTAATCTCAAAATTATTTGCTTTTAATTTACTATTAATCTCAAAATTGTTTGCTTTTAATTCACTATTAATCTCAAAATTATTTGCTTTTAATTTACTATTAATCTCAAAATTATTTGCTTTTGATTCACTATTAATCTCAAAATTGTTTGCTTTTAATTTACTATTAATCTCAAAATTATTTGCTTTTAATTCACTATTAATCTCAAAATTATTTGCTTTTAATTTACTATTAATCTCAAAATTGTTTGCTTTTAATTCACTATTAATCTCAAAATTATTTGCTTTTAATTTACTATTAATCTCAAAATTATTTGCTTTTGATTCACTATTAATCTCAAAATTATTTGCTTTTAATTTACTATTAATCTCAGAATTATTTACTTTTAATTCACTATTAATCTCAAAATTATTTGCTTTTTATTTACTATTAATCTCAAAATTGTTTGCTTTTGATTCACTATTAATCTCAAAATTATTTGCTTTTAATTCACTATTAATCTCAAAATTATTTACTTTTAATTTACTATTAATCTCAAAATTATTTGCTTTTAATTCACTATTAATCTCAAAATTATTTGCTTTTAATTTACTATTAATCTCAAAATTATTTGCTTTTAATTCACTATTAATCTCAAAATTATTTGCTTTTAATTCACTTTTAATCTCAAAATTATTTGCTTTTAATTTACTATTAATCTCAAAATTATTTGCTTTTGATTTACTATTAATCTCAAAATTATTTGCTTTTAATGTACTATTAATCTCAAAATTATTTGCTTTTAATTCACTTTTAATCTCAAAATTATTTGCTTTTAATTCACTATTAATCTCAAAATTATTTGCTTTTATTTATTATTATCTCAAAATTATTTGCTTTTAATTTACTATTAATCTCAAAATTATTTGCTTTTAATTCACTTTTAATCTCAAAATTATTTGCTTTTAATTCACTATTAATCTCAAAATTATTTGCTTTTATTTATTATTATCTCAAAATTATTTGCTTTTAATTTACTATTAATCTCAAAATTATTTGCTTTTAATTTACTATTAATCTCAAAATTATTTGCTTTTAATTCACTATTAATCTCAAAATTATTTGCTTTTAATTTACTATTAATCTCAAAATTATTTGCTTTTAATGTACTATTAATCTCAAAATTATTTGCTTTTAATTTACTATTAATCTCAAAATTATTTGCTTTTAATTCACTATTAATCTCAAAATTATTTGCTTTTATTTATTATTATCTCAAAATTATTTGCTTTTAATTTACTATTAATCTCAAAATTATTTGCTTTTAATTTACTATTAATCTCAAAATTATTTGCTTTTAATTCACTATTAATCTCAAAATTATTTGCTTTTAATTCACTAATAATCTCAAAATTATTTGCTTTTAATTCACTTTTAATCTCAGAATTATTTGCTTTTAATTTACTATTAATCTCAAAATTATTTGCTTTTAATTTACTATTAATCTCAAAATTATTTGCTTTTAATTTACTTTTAATCTCAAAATTATTTGCTTTTAATTTACTTTTAATCTCAAAATTATTTGCTTTTAATTCACTTTTAATCTCAAAATTAAAGGCTTTTAATTTACTATTAATCTCAAAATTATTTGCTTTTAATTCACTATTAATCTCAAAATTATTTGCTTTTAATTTACTATTAATCTCAAAATTATTTGCTTTTAATTTACTATTAATCTCAAAATTATTTGCTTTTAATTTACTATTAATCTCAAAATTATTTGCTTTTAATTCACTAATAATCTCAAAATTATTTGCTTTTAATTCACTTTTAATCTCAAAATTATTTGCTTTTAATTCACTTTTAATCTCAAAATTATTTGCTTTTAATTTACTATTAATCTCAAAATTATTTGCTTTTAATTCACTATTAATCTCAAAATTATTTGCTTTTAATTTACTATTAATCTCAAAAGTATTTGCTTTTAATTTACTATTAATCTCAAAATTATTTGCTTTTAATTTACTATTAATCTCAAAATTATTTGCTTTTAATTTACTATTAATCTCAAAACCAACCTTGTTTACTACTTGCATTTTTGTCTGGCTTTGCTTAAGCTAGCTTTATGTGTGAATATATTTTTATGTAAAATTTTAAATGTTTCGACCAAAAATTGTCTGAGTAATTTCGTAGAGACCGCAGAAGTAAAATAATTTTTAAACTTTGACCCCAATTTTGATCCCTTAACATTTATTGTTTTGGTTTCAAATGAAAATAAAATGTTTGACCTATGTCCAAGTAAACTCCATTTAAAATTTCAAGTTTTTAACCCAAAATTGGCGGAGGAGTTTCGTAGAATCTGCAAAGGTCAACTCTTTCAATTTTAACCTTTTGGATGCCAAATCTTTGCCCCCAAACTTATTAAAATGCTTGTTGCATAACTGAATACCTCTTATATAAAATTTCAAATGTTTAGACACAAAATTGGTTGAGTAGTTTGCGAGAAACCACAATGGTCAAATCTTTTGAACCTTGACCCCTTGGCAGCTCAAATTTTGGACCCAATCCGATTAAAAAGCTTTCCCTATATCTGAATACCCTTTATGTAAAATTTCAAATCTTTAGACCAGAAATTGGCTGAGTAATTTGGTAGAGACCGCAGAATTCAATTTTTTTTAACTTTGACCCCAATGTTGACCCCTTATCATTTATTTTTGGGGGCTCATATCCAATTATAAAGTTGATCCATGTCCAAGTAACCTACATTGAAAATTTCAAGTGTTTAGACCCAAATTGGCGGAGGAGTTTGGTAAAGTTTTCAAAGGTCAAATCGTTGAATGTTGACCCCTTGAGAGCCAAATTTCTGTCCGAAAACTGATTGAAACGATTTTCCCAAATCTCAATAGTCGTTATGTCAAATCTCGAGTCTCTAGACCGAAAATTGACAGAGTTATTTGGTAGGGAAATGTACACAGACAGACAGACAGATATTTTCACTTTTATGGATATATAGATTTTGTGTAAGGGATTAGTAATGTATCTATTTATATGAATACGAGGAGAATCGTCTAAGGACGAGTATAAGCAATAAATATAGCATAAGTTTTTAATTTTTTTTTTTAATTTTCTTCCTTTGAAGATTGTAATGCTGGGTATGGGGCAGCCAAACCAGCTGCCAACATTGCCCCGCTTTTTATTGAAACCAACCGAGAGCTCTTTTTAGTATCCTCGCTATTCCCTTAAGTGCAATTGTCTGGATCTCTTTTGCACTTGGTTCACCAGGAATATTAGTTCGGTAGGACTTCAGGTTCTTCTTCATAAGCCCTGTGGCACCTATGATAACTGGTAAGATTCCAGTTTCTTTTCATATCATACATGAGACCTTGGTATTTGGTCTGTTTCTCTCTTTCAGCTCTGTTAAGACCTCCATCATTAGGAACACTCACTTCAATCAAGGTTGCAACTCTCTCTAACTTATTCCATATAACTATGTCAGGTTTCACAGCAGCATTTTCAAGGTAGGTGGCTGTAGGGATTACATGGTCGTAATGTATGGTACATAAGTCATTTCCAACTGTTCTTTCAGGTTGATATTCCCAGAACTTGCTGCTACACTGGATGTTTAATTTTTTACAGATGGTCCAGTGGAGGTACTTACATACTCCATCATGTCTCGCTGTATAGTAGCCGTCCCCTAGAAGAACCTTGCAACTTGATATCTGATGACCAACACTTTCCAATTCTGTATGGCAGAACCTGCATTTATTGTCATTACTGATCCCTGCCATCTTCTTGAATTCATTGGTTATCAATTCCTGGTCTTGAGCAGCCATTATGACCCTTTCCTGATCATGGTGGATGGATCCCCTTTTGAGCCAGTCCAAGGAACCTTCTTTATCCATGTATTCCTGAGAGAGTTTCCCCCCAAAATACTTTACACGCTGATGTTGGTCCCATTCTTTAAGGTTCATCCTTTGAAAGGTCTCTGTATATTTCTGCCGGCCCTTTCTTGCTATTTTTGTGGCACACTTGTGTGGTGTTTCGTCCTCATCTGAGAGACAGCCCTGACCAAAATACTTGGCCAGCTGGGTGACTGATGTTTTTCTGCTGGCTCTTGTCTCTTGATGTTCTTATACTATTGGGAGGGTGTGATTTTGGGAGCTTCTCAGATACTGACCGATGCTCACAATAGTTGCCCTATGTTGATGATTGTTGTGGTCAGTCAATGATACTAAAGCTGTATGTTATTACTCGCATAGCAAGTTGGTTTATGACAGTAATTTTATTTTTATTGATGAGCTGCATTTTGCATATTTTCCTCACCCGGCGTACATATTCTTTACTAATCTTCTCCCTCATCTTGGCATGTTGTATGTTCTCGTTTTCCTCAATGCCAAGGTACTTATAAGGCTCATGCTCTTCTAGATCCCTGATGTCGATGTTTTCATTAAGTTGCATATTTTCTGTGTGGGTCTTCTTCCCAGCTCTGAGTGTACATTTGGCACATTTATCCAGGCCAAACTTCATTCCGATGTCATTGGAGAATGTGTGTACTACCTATGCAGAAGCTAGTGCAGATCCGTGTCAGAGCTGGCACACAGTTTAAGTTCATCCATGAAGAGCAGATGGTTTACTTTCTTACTTGGATCTCGATGGCGTCCCTGACTCAAATTATAGGCGCTTGAGTTGTTATTCGGGAGCTTGCTGAGTGGGTATATTGCCATAGAGAAAAGTAAGGGAGATAAACTGTCACCTTGGAATATTCCCCTTTTGATTTTTACTTCAGGAATGATGGTCTTTCCTCTACTGTGATTTAATGATATTGTGGTTTTCCCCATTTGAAGGTGAGCCGCCAGTGTTTGTCTAATTATCGGGTGGATCTTGTATAACTCAAGGCACCGACGTAACCATGAGTGTGGCACGCTGTGAAATGCCTTCTGGTAATCGACCCATGCCATGCTTAGGTTTCTTTGCCTCTTCCTACAGTTTTCTAAGATGGTCTTCTTGATCAATAGCTGGTCTTTAGTACCGAGACATTTTCTTCTGCACCCTGTCTGCTCTTTTTCAAGGTAGGTCCCAGAAGATAGGTGGTCATATACATCATCGGCTACAAGACCAGTGAAAAGCTTGTAGGTAGTTGTTAGACAGCATATTGGCCTGTATTTATTTGGGCGTTGTGTCTCCTTGGTCTTGGGTATGAGGCTGGTGTCCCTCTTTGTCAGCCAGGGTGGTGTTGCTTCTTCACCTCTTAGCATCCTGCTGAAGCAACCACTGTAGTGGTGATGGAGTGCAGTCAATTGTTTCAGCCAAAAGTTTTGGACATTGTCGATGCCATGTGCTTTGTGGTTGGATAATTGTGCCAGTTTTCTTGTTACCGTACCAGGAGTTATGACTGGTTCTGGCATCTGAGGTTTGGTTTCGTTGAGTTTAATAATATCTTGAATCCACTGGGCTTTTTGATTGTATTTGCCTTCTGTTTCAAATAGAGGCCTCCAGTAGTTTTCCAGGTCTTCCTCTGCAGGTGGACTATCTACAGTTATGGTGTCCCTTATCAGCTGCCCATAAAAAAGTCCTTTGGTTTGTTTTAAACTGTCTATTTTGAATCTGGGAGTTGATCTTGTTCTCCTGATTTTTAATCCTCTGTGCAAGTGCTGGTATCCCCCCAACTCCCTAGCTGTATTATGCAACCCCTCAATATTCTCATGGTAGTATTTGGTACAGAGTTTTCTGATGGTGGTCTTAAGTCGACCCTGTACCGAGGGATCTGCAAGGAACTGTTTTATTTGGCTTAGTTCCTTTCTGCAGAGGTTCAGTTGTTTTTGCAGCTTGGTCTTCCAGTGAGATGTTTGTCTAGAGACTCTGGGCTCTATTCGATGATTGTAGTTGAATGATCAAGGGTTAATTTTTCTGTCAATGTAGAGTCCAGTTGCATATGTGATATCGTTGAGTTCTGTGAGCGTTACTGTTGTTGGTGTTAGCTACTTCAGAGCGATGTTAACTTTGGCTATAACAGTCTTTGCTCTTCCAGCTGCTTGGATCTTGGACAAACATGGTCTGTCCTTCATTCTCATACACCTCACCTCCTCAATTGTGTTGCTGACCTCCTCCTCCAAAGCTAACTGTTTATCATCTGCTTCTGGGATTACAATTGATGGTGGTGGTGGTCTAGGTGATTGTGGTGGTGATGCAGGTGATGGTATCCTGGTAGGTGATGTAGATTCCTGTGTTGGTGTTTGTGGGGTTTCCAGCAGAGAGTTTGTGAAGGCAGGTGTTATGTCAGCCAGAGACTCCAGTGGCACAGAAGTTCCAGGAGAGCTGGGCATGTGCTGAGACAGTTGGATGGTTTCTAATGGTAAAGTTGGTGGTTGTTGTTGGAGTAGGTCTATTGTGGGAATTTTTATTGGGTTTTCCAGGGGACATCTGTTGTTCATCAAAAGAGCTGTTATTTTTTAAGACATGTAGTCTAGTTCTCTGTTGGTGAACAATTTCAGACTGTTGTATCGCTGTGTTGTAATTTTACCTGGATAAAAATGAAAAAAGATCCCCCTTCAGATTGCTGTTCTTTCTTTTTGTCTTTTATGCTTTTGTTTTGCATAATCTGTTGCCCATATAAGTGTTCAACTCTCTTCCCTTTCCCATGCCACCTCCTGTCTACGTTTTGTTTCCTCATCCTTTACTTTATTGTAGTCTTCCTCTGCGGTCTTCAGGGCCTCATGTCTAATGATATTTACTTCCTCTTGTGGGATATATCTTCCTATCTGTGAGATGAGGGATCGCAGGTTGTGTAACGATGTGTAATTTTTCTCCGCTGGGAGGTTCGATGATTTTATTCTCTCGGTAAGTATCTCTCCTGCGCTGCGTCCCCATTTCTCAAACCTTGAGTAGTGGTAGCAGTGGTAGCAGTGCAGAAGGACCTTCTTCTGTTCGACAGACCATGACTGGGTTTTAATTCCCCTTCTGTTTCTTTTGGGGTCTGTCGAGCGAGATGGAGGAAGGACGCTTGGTCCATCTTGGTCATGGACTGGTTGCTGTCCTTGTGTGATCTCTGCGGTGATTGGGGTACCACCTTTTGAGACAAGAAGGTTCACAAAATTCCTTTCCTCTTCCTGCCTGGTGTGTAAACAGGTTGAGGGGCCCTTTTTATCCTGGGCGACGGCCGTCCAGTTTGAATTCCCTTTTATTTGGCATTTTTCATGGTTGTTCCTCATTGTCTACGGCTTCTTATTGGTTATTCGAAGCTTCCCTCTACCTACTTTACCAGTGGCCCCATCCGCAACCCGGAGGACGCACTGGATGGCCGGAGGAAGACGGCACACCAATTTTAATGGATTTCCTTGTGGTGGGTGTGATATGGTTTTCATGAACCCCCCCCCCCCCAAATATTAATCTTTACAAAAAAAATCATGTCAATATGTTACTAACCCTGTTGCCTAGAATAAATATGATACAATTCATAAGTAAAATGATATAATGACTATAAAATCCAACACGGATTAGTCTAAGTTTCAGTATTAATTAATATCGTCGAAAGGCAGATCAACTCACGTTGGGTTTTTATGTTTTATATTGTTTATATAATTTCTCTTACTGACCCCTTGAAAAAATAATGTTTTTTCGTTGAATGCATTTGAAACTACCTAACTTGTATATTTTAAAAGATTCACACACACACACACACATTTTATATATATATATATATATATATATATATATATATATATATAATGTGTGCGTGTGCAAGAGACTTCGGAAATAGTGGTTGTTCTAAAATGTTTTCTATTTATTTAGGTTGAGTGAACGACTGCTTATAACTATCGATGGGGAACTAACTATCTAGAAAGTGCTTATTAAAACCTCCTGACGTCTGCGGATTTCGTTTCAACCTGGTCTTCATTCTAATTAGCATTTGATTTGGAATTAGCGTTGTTGAAATGTACAAAAGTTATTGATTTATTTTAGCAAATTTAGCAGTAAAAAGAGATGAAAACGTCATATGTAGGGTTATTCCAGTGGTTGGCGCATAATAAGTGGATGGCATCAAGATATGTCGCATCCATTATAGTAAATTCCAATGGTGGAATGAAGAAATATTTGTAATGGATATTTCGTGATTCAAATAATCATTCATTTGAAAATTGTTTTTTCAATTTTACAAATATCACAAAAGAACATGTACGAGCGAATCGGTTTCTCTCGTTAATCGCTTTCCTCAAATGTTTTTGCAGAACGTAAGTCAATGTTCGTATTATTTAGATTCTTCCGACTACTGTTCGCATCTTAATTTCACCATGTTTTGGACAATGGATACTTCTGCATTTACAAACTCACGGTTTCCACGAAGTTTCTCAGGTGTGTTCGGTCGCTGACGGGAATAATCAGAAGTGATCAGTCGCGAGACATTAAACAGCTACGAACACAGTATAATGATAAACAGGAAAACCACGAAAATACAATAAATAAAATTACAAATATGTATTTAACCCAACTCTAACCCTAATGTGTTCTCCAATTTTGAATTGAACATTTTCCCACAATCCTTTTTGCAAAAAAAAAAAGCTGCCGATGCCATTCCATTTTTAAGTATACTTTTCAAATAGACATACTAATAAATGTGCCATCTAGCGTCGAATGTAAGCAATAAGGGGAGAGAATTTCCTTTCAAATCAAGTCGGGAATGATTCGAGGAAATTTAGCCGAATTGCTCAAGAATTACACGTTAAATTTGTCAACTGAATTCTTTCTTTATTTCAGTTAGTGAGAGAGAGACCTATCGCTATACTTTCCCCTAAAAAAGTGTGGTGTAAATGAAGAAAAAAGAAACAAGAACGACCGACCGCGTTTTTGTGTGGCTTACCTCGTGTTCATAATGAAGAAGAAAAAAACAAAAATGGCTGCCCTGTTTCTTTATATGCCTACAGGGTGACCACGAGGTATGCAAATGAGATGCTCCTGATTGGAGATAAAAGAGGAGTGATTTGGGGAAGGAGGGCATTCTGAAGTTAGATTGCGAGCAGAGAAGTTGTATTTGTAGAAGAGAAAAGTCGGATTCGGAGAGAGAAAAGCTAAAGTTGCAGAAGTTCGTTTTGGAGTGGAGAGAAGACGCGTCAAGTGGTAACCAGAAAGTGAAAGTTGGGACAGCAGTGTCACGCAAACGACAAGCTATTTCGGCGCATCGAGCAAATTAACATGGCTGAGTGGAGACTGATCACTCAGATGTTGAGACCCTTTACTGGGGAGGGTGACCTGATTAAGTGGCTGGAGAAATTAAAAATGGTGGCGAAGCTGCAAAAGATAGAAGATGTGGTCACCCTGCTGCCGCTATATTTAGAGGGGGAAGCCCTCACGATTTACCAGCAGATGCGAGATGAAGACAAGGAAGACCTTGCCTTAGTGAAGCAAAGGCTGAAATTGGCCTTCGCTGAGGGCCCATTTGAAGCACTTGGCAAGCTGTTAAGTTTGAGGTGGACCGGCGAGTCCGTTGACGTCTTTGCGGCAGAGATCAGGAGACTGGCAGGGTTGGCTGGTTACGTGGGGAGGAGCCTGGAGATGACAGTAAAGCTGTACCTAGTGAACGGCTTCCCAGAGGAAATCTCTGCGAACATGCAGAGAATCACGGGGATCCATTCTATGGAAGTGGACGATCTCTTGGTCCACGCCAGAGTCCTAGTGAAAAATGTTAAAATCCCAATCGTGGCTGCAGCTGTGAGTGGAAATATGTGCATGAGGCCTCACTTGAATGAGAGGCAGCCGGCGAGGCGACAGGAGGGGAGACCTGCCATCAAGTGTTTCCGGTGCCAGGGTCCTCATCTGATCAAGGACTGCAAAGAGCCGAGACCGGGGATCACGTACTACCGATGTGGACAAGTGGGGCATATTAGCCGCTATTGTGTTGCTGCACGGGACCAGGGAAACGAGTGAAGGGGAGCTATTGCGCTAGTGGTTACCCCTTCTGTGTGGAAATGGCGCATGATGGAACATTGCCTCGGTTACCGGTGGTAGTCAATGGGAAGAGAGCCATAGCCCTTGTCGACACAGGCTGCACTACAACGTTGTTAGCGAGGAATGTCGCGAGGTTATGGAGCGGAACCAGGATTATTAGGACCGTGGATGGCAGGGATGTGAAATGCCTAGGAGAGACGAGAGCGGAAGTAATGGTGCAAGGGGTGCCCATTGGACTGCAAGCCCTAGTGTTGAATCATCTGGTCGGTGGTGTCGACGTGATTATAGGTATGAGTGCAATTAACCGACTGGGGGCGCTACGTTAAGAGGGGGCCAAGTGACGTTTGGACGTCTCGGCGCAGTGGGGATGGCAGGAGTGGAAGGTGATAGAACTTTCAGAACCCCAAAACCGGAGGTTTGCTGCATTGAGGACAAAGATTTCCTGGCGAAGTTTGATGGCGTGAGGTGGACAGTGGAATGGAAATAGATCTCCGGGCCCCCAGAACTACAGAATAAGGTGGGCTGCTACGAAAACACCCTGCGAGGAGAAATAAGAAAAGGATTCGAGGAAGAAGTGGAGAGGTGGATAAAAGAAGGAATTCTGAAACCGTGGACAGGGGAAGAAAAAGGAGTGTTGCCACTACTGGCGGTTATTCAGCCTACCAAAAACAAGATTAGGCCCGTGCTGGATTTTAGGGAATTGAACAGACACGTAGCCTGCCACACTGGAACGGGGATCGACGTATGTGAGGAGGTCATGAGAAAATGGAGAAGAATGGGGTGGGCCACTAAGATTGTCGATCTGAAATCGGCATATCTGCAGATCCATATAGATGAAAAACTCTGGCAGTACCAACTGGTCCGGTACAAGGGGCGGGTGTATTGTCTGACGAGGTTAGGCTTTGGGCTGAGTTCAGCCCCCAAAATTATGACTGCCGTGCTGAAGACAGTGCTGAGCAAAGACTGTACAGTGGAGGAGGCCACTAGTTCGTACATTGACAACATCCTGGTGGAGGAGGCAGAGGTGACAGCAGAGAAAGTAAGAAGCCATGTCGAGAAGTATGGGTTAACTGCAAAACCGGCGGAGGCCCTAGATGGAGGAGCGGTGCTGGGGTTAAAACTAAGGCGAGATGGAAAAGAAAGCCTTGTCTTCGAACGAGGGAATGCAATACCCGAAGTCGGATCTGAGCTGACGAGGCGAGAACTCTTCTCAGTCTGCGGGAGGCTGGTCGGGCACTATCCTATCGCTGGCTGGCTAAGGATAGCATGCAGCTTTATTAAACGACAAACAGGCACTGATGGCTGGGAGGGCCGTGTGACGAAGGAGGTCATGAACATGCTGCAAGAAATCATTGCGAGAGTGAGGAATGAGGATCCAGTGAAAGGGAAATGGTATGTCAGCGGCGAAGACGCGGGTGTGGTTTGGTGCGATGCCAGTAACCTGGCGTTGGGCGTCGTACTAGAGATAGGAGGTGTAACTGTGGAGGATGCGGCGTGGCTAAGAAAAAACAACGACTTCTCCCATATCAACGTAGCAGAACTAGATGCCGCTATAAAAGGAATCAATCTGGCCCTGAAATGGGGATTGAAAATAATTGAAGTCAAAACCGATTCGGCAACGATAGCGTCGTGGATTCGGTCGGCAGTAACTGGCGATAAGAGAGTTAAGACCAGGGGTGCTGCGGAAATGCTGATCAAGCGCAGACTCGGAGCGCTCACTGACCTGATAGCGGAATTCCAGTTGAGAGTATCTGTTGTGTTGGTCCCGTCAGAAAAAAAACAAGGCGGATTCGATGACACGCGTGAAGAAGGCCTGGCTGCCGGAGGGAAAGGAGATCTCCTCGGTATGCTGTGCAGGGGAAGAAGTCAAAGAGTCACACGAAATGCACTACTTTGGCCGAGAACGAACGTTATTCCTAGCCAGAGAGGTTTACCCGGAGACCACCGAGGAGGAGGTTAGGGAGGTGGTGGAGAACTGTCGAGAGTGCCAATCAATTGACCCTTGACCGTCCAGACACGAAGCAGGAGAGCTACACGTTGCGGAGGACTGGAAGCGATTGGCCATTGATGTGACACACTATCGCCACAAATTGTATCTGTCGATGGTCGACTGTGGACCGGGAAGGTTTGCCATCTGGAGAGAGATCAGGGCAGAAGCTGCATGGGCGATCGGAGGGGTCATCGAGGAGATATTTTTGGAGAGAGGGCCGGTTGAGGAACTCTTAATGGACAATGGCCCCGCTTTCCGATCAGAAGCCTTTAAAGGGGTGTGCGATAAGTGGGGAGTAAGGCAATTTTTCAGAGCAGCGTATCGGCCGAGTGGCAATGGAATAGTGGAGAGGAATCATCGCACCATTAAAGCCGCTGCGGAAAAAAGCAACGGATCACCCATAGAGGCGGTGTTTTGGTATAACATCTCGCCGAAGACCAAACAAGATGAGACAACTGTGCCTCATAGGGCCGTTTTCACATATAAGTGGCGGCATCCGTGCAAAAAAACAGCAGGAATTGAGAGTGAAGAAGCTACTATCAAAGTAGGTGAAGAGGTGTGGGTGAAACCCCCCAATGCACAGTGTACCACTCGTTGGAAAAGAGGGGTCGTAACAGGATTGCAGTCGAAGAACAATGTGATGGTGAATGGCGTTCCCCGGCATATCTTAGACCTGCGTCGTGTGACATTGCCGGTATGCAGTGAGGGCAGTGAAGAAGGGGAAATCGAGGGCCACCGAGAAGCAAATGATGCTGCTCGACCTGACTTGGGCCCCCGTTGTAGTGAACCTAAAAGCGTTAACCCCCGAGAAGTTGTCCCCCAGAGGCCTCGACGTGAGAGGAGGCGGCCTGCTTGGATGGAGGATTACGAAGTATCCTATTGAACTCGAAGATTAGGGGGCGTGTGGTGTAAATGAAGAAAAAAGAAACAAGAACGACCGACCGCGTTTTTGTGTGGCTTACCTCGTGTTCATAATGAAGAAGAAAGAAACAAAAATGGCTGCCCTGTTTCTTTATATGCCTACAGGGTGACCACGAGGTATGCAAATGAGATGCTCCTGATTGGAAATAAAAGAGGAGTGATTTGGGGAAGGAAGGCATTCTGAAGTTAGATTGCGAGCAGAGAAGTTGTATTTGTAGAAGAGAAAAGTCGGATTCGGGGAGAGAAAAGCTAAAGTTGCAGAAGTTCGTTTTGGAGTGGAGAGAAGACGCGTCAAGTGGTAACCAGAAAGTGAAAGTTGGGACAGCAGTGTCACTCAAACGACACCAACTATACTAATATTAAGTAAAATACTTAATATTAGTTTTTTCAATGGAGATAAGACAATGCATTTTGGATAGGTAATCGGCAGCTCCCGTTACTCTCGCTTCTCCTGTTTCGTCTCTCACTCCTCATTTAGAACGAGTGATTTTTCTGACAAAAGGAGAAGAAGCTGTATTCTAGGTCGGCAGTATTTTTGTGTGAGCAGTTGGCAGAGATGTTGAAAATTTTCTGTTTCTTTTTCTATCCTTGTAGCCATGTCACTAATAAGGGTGCTGGAGGTAAACGTTTATCTAGGCTGACGTTATTCACCTGATAGTCAGGGTCCCGAACCTTGGTCTAACCACTAAGGAGGCCGTCCTATCAGCAGGTGCAAAGTACTGCGGCTGCTGTATTGCCAGTTGATAAATAGATTCTGGACAATGCAGTAGCTTCTGCTGGGGCTTCTTAATGCCATATCAGTGGGTAATTATTACGGCTTTACCTTATCATGGTCTACAAAAATATTTTTCACGTCTTTTTTTCCTTACTTTCCTTTTCTATCCTGCGTTAACCAAGTCTATCGACCTATTCCACAAATCCTAAAACTCCCCCATGAAAAGTCTCCAGAAAGAATATACGATTAAACTCAGAACCCCAACTTCCAATGTAGACACCCACTAGCATGCCTCATTCCAGAGGTTGAAATCCAATTACAGGAGATATAATCAGACCTGTTATTCATAAGCGAAACTGGCATTGGACTTCCTTTTTCTTTAGATGAATACGTAATTAAAGGATACCCTAATTTAAGATCGAAATCTGCCCCCAAGACCGTCATGAGCATGGAATATGTGCCTATATTAGAGATGGCTTTCCATATGGTAAAGGCATCTCCAGAGAAGACCTCAAATGTCCTTATATATATATATATATATATATATATATATGGCACTTTTAGACATAAACTCAATAGATAATAATTAAAACAGATAATATAAAAGCAGACTCCAGCGACTGTATCTGTATTTAAAAAATTATTTTGCAGTCATTTCACCATCTATTTACAGAAATCAAATTTTTAAACACAAAAGGGTTACAAAGAAACTTTAGTAAATACAGTTTTAAATCGATTTTTGTCTAACAATGCATGAGCTAATTCCCAAAATCAATACCATATATATGATTTTCAGAATGTGAGAGATTATCTATATAATTATAAAACTCAAATGACCTTGTAACGGATGTTTAACCCAACATCCGGTTTACGACTTGCGGTTGACACATCAGAGTGGCTGAATCTAGCGCGATTCATAGACGACGAAACACGTCAGTTGATAATTATATATATATGTGTGTGTGTGTGTGTGTGTGTGTGTGTGTGTGTGTGTGTGTGTGTCCACTGTTTAGAAGCACAATGAAAATGAAATTCAAAACATAACGGTTAAAAGATTAGTCACGTGCATTATCTTATTTTTGAAATAAGTATGCATTTATTTAAAACTAGCTGAAGTACCCGTCGTTTGCAGTTTGTATTTGATACATTTTAATATTTCGGCAGAAGCAAAAGTATAAAATAAGACTGTGGGCTCAAACAAAATACAGTGAGAGAGGGTGAGAATGATAGACAGGATCTTAGTAAGAGATGAGTCAGTGAAGTTGCGACTGTTTAAATTAATCAAAAAGGAAGTTTTATTTCTAAACATAATTCAGTGTCAAAACTCAGCACGGAGTTTTTGCGATGAAAAACTTCAATATATGAAAATATGTTATATCTGCGTTTATGTGGTCGCTTACCTAAAGACCACTAGCAATTAACAAAAGAACTGAAGGAAATTACGTGCCTATAAATGCCATGCTGGTCATTTAAGATTTCCAAGTGAAAACCACTGATTTTGTTAAGAAGGCGTATCATGCTTACTTTGGAGTATAAAGCAATCAATGCGGCCGAATCGATATTGAAGTTTTCCTTTTTATTAAAATATTAAAAGTGGCTGTTATTATCTCTTTCAATTTATGCCATGCAATATAATTATATTGGATTTTCGCTTGTAATTCGGAACCATCTATTTGCTGGAAAGTTTATTTCGATTATAACCGGTTTTGTCACAAATTAGAAACATTACATTTAATTTGACTTTTGAAATTGTTACTTGAATTAAACTAAACAAATTATAAAATTAAAAATCTACCTATCTATATAAATAAAACAGTAGATGCATGTGTGTGTGCTTGCGTGTGTGTAACAGGTAAACTCTGAAACTAACAGGAAGACTGAAATTAACAGGAAAGGTGTGATTTTACACCAACGATGGCTTATAACGAGTAAAATCTTTGGATTGATGAATAAAGTAAACAAACATTATATGGGCATGTTGAAATGCGAAATGTTTATACTTCTTTCTGCGCATGCTCACATAAAATAAATTTCTTCAAATGTATTAATATTTAAATGTTATTATGTTTGTCTCGATACTAAAATTGGTAGAGAACGCAGCTTGAACGTTTTTAAATGTTTGGGCTTCGATTCTAACTGATGGCACTAAGTCATTGTTTAAACTGTTGCCATGATGTCTTTGTATTAATAAATGCGAATATCTGCATGATTTTAAATATATTAAAACATATTTTACAGCACGCGGAATCAAAATATTTATTTACAGGCTTAGAAAATAGAACTTTTCTTTTTAATTTCTTACAGATGTTTCGTGTCTTTTAAGATATTTTTTGACAATTATTTTTTTGCCGGAAATTCCTCACAAACGAACAAAAAATTCATACTTTTCCTAAGTAAATCTTACAGGACAGGGGACACATTCTAAGTGCAGAAAAGATTATTTGGGCTAATGTCAGGTGCCTGCGTTTTTGTTCTTCTTTCTTCTTTTTCCCCCAAGTAATACGTAAATATTGCTCGAAATTCTGAAATTGGAAATACTTATAGTCGCCTAACTTTAATATTATTTTTCTTTAAATTAAAGTATTACTCTTGATCACTTTAGATAATTTTCTTTTCTCTAAATAGCTTTTCCTTTACTTTAAATAACTTCTCTATTTTTTTTATAAATAATTTCTCCTTTTCTTTTTTGTAAAGAAATAAAACATCCCTATATATTTTTACTTTTTATTAATTCGTCGATTTCATTAATTTCAAACAAAACTTCTAAACTCTTCTTGTGTCGTTTTTCAGAAAGTTTTCCTTACGCATTTACTGAAATGAAATATTTTTAAGAAAATTATGACAATGCAAAATAGAAATAGAAACTAATCTATAATATAAATCTCACCAGTCTGTATGTATGTATGTATGTATGTATGTATGTATGTATGTATGTATGTATGTATGTATGTATGTATGTTTTTATGTCTCGCAAAACTTTCGACAGATGCGACGGATTTTCACGAGATCGATATCATTTGAAGCTATATCCTTCGGACAACAAACATCGAAAAATTAGCCGATATTTTCGAAAGTCATCTCCTCTATTTGATTGTCTATCCTTAATTTAAACCTACGTCACTTCCGGTTTGGCGATGGGCGCAACGGTAAAGACGTCATGTTTTTGTTTTTTCACATTATTTTCCTCCTTTGCTGTACAGGTTCGAGTCTGCCTGCCTACTACCACTTTTACTTTTTGCTCAACACACACCTCCAAACATCTGGGCAATGCCGGACATACAGGCTTGTTTAAACATAAGCAGAAGTTCTCTTGCCCATTATTTTTAAACAAAATTCAATAAAATTTGAATTTTCTCAAAAACAAATTTTATAAAGTTTACGTTCATCCACCTTGCGTTGGTAGAAGTGCCAAGCAGTAGTTGCCAAGTCATTACAATATTGTAAGTATAATTCTATTCGTTTTACATCATATTCCAAAATCATCCTACACCATAACTTTATATTATTAATATTTAATTATATTGCTATAAGTTACCGTTAGAATGGTAATAAAGATGAGTCTAACAAAACATTATACTCTGCAACAAGTGGTTTATCTATCAAACAAAATGCTGCTATACTTTTTAACTGAATATTTGATTCGTTCGCAAATTCTTTCTTTCCATTTAAAATGTGATATGAAAATCCGGCACTTCTGCAATACTGTGGTTTTGGTTTTCAGTTTGGACATTATTATTATTAGGACACATTTATTTGATCAGTCTGCAGCGCTTTTCTCAAATCATCTCCTTTTCATTGGCACTGGTTCAATAACATTGAGTAGAGATCTTCAATTTCACAAATTACCATGTGGCCAAAAGGTAAATTCGATTGGCGAATTGATGACAAAGGTTTTCTCAGATATTGCTAAAAATTTCCACAATATTGGATTAGGGTTTGTGAAAGAGCAATTTTAGTCTCTAGAAATGATGCTGTTGATATGACCAATTATAATCTTTTGCAAGAGTTATCAATCCATTGTGTTATTAATGAAGAGTTATCAATCCATTGTGTTATTAATGAAGAGTTATCAATCCATTGTGTTATTAATGAAGAGTTATCAATCCATTGTGTTATTAATGAAGAGTTATCAATCCATTGTGTTATTAATGAAGAGTTATCAATCCATTGTGTTATTAATGAAGAGTTCTCAATCCATTGTGTTATTAATGAAGAGTTATCAATCTATTGTGTTATTAATGAATAGTTATCAATCCATTGTGTTATTAATGAATAGTTATCAATCCATTGTGTTATTAATGAAGAGTTGTCAATCCATTGTGTTAATAATGAACAGTTATCAATCCATTGTGTTATTAATGAAGAGTTCTCAATCCATTGTGTTATTAATGAAGAGTTATCAATCTATTGTGTTATTAATGAATAGTTATCAATCCATTGTGTTATTAATGAATAGTTATCAATCCATTCTGTTATTAATGAAGAGTTGTCAATCCATTGTGTTATTAATGAAGAGTTGTCAATCCATTGTGTTATTAATGAAGAGTTATCAATCCATTGTGTTATTAATGAAGAGTTATCAATCCATTGTGTTATTAATGAAGAGTTATCAATCCATTGTGTAATTAATGAAGAGTTATTAATCCATTGTGTTAATAATGAAGAGTTATCAATCCATTGTGTTATTAATGAAGAGTTATCAATCCATTGTGTTATTAATGAAGAGTTGTCAATCCATTGTGTTATTAATGAAGAGTTGTCAATCCATTGTGTTAATAATGAACAGTTATCAATCCATTGTGTTATTAATGAACAGTTATCAATCCATTGTGTTATTAATGAAGAGTTATCAATCCATTGTGTTATTAATGAAGAGTTGTCAATCCATTGTGTTAATAATGAACAGTTATCAATCCATTGTGTTATTAATGAAGAGTTGTCAATCCATTGTGTTATTAATGAAGAGTTATCAATCCATTGTGTTATTAATGAATAGTTATCAATCCATTGTGTTATTAATGAAGAGTTATCAATCCATTCTGTTATTAATGAAGAGTTGTCAATCCATTGTGTTATTAATGAAGAGTTGTCAATCCATTGTGTTATTAATGAAGAGTTATCAATCCATTGTGTTATATATGAAGAGTTATCAATCCATTGTGTTATTAATGAAGAGTTATCAATCCATTGTGTTATTAATGAAGAGTTATTAATCCATTGTGTTAATAATGAAGAGTTATCAATCCATTGTGTTATTAATGAAGAGTTATCAATCCATTGTGTTATTAATGAAGAGTTGTCAATCCATTGTGTTATTAATGAAGAGTTGTCAATCCATTGTGTTAATAATGAACAGTTATCAATCCATTGTGTTATTAATGAAGAGTTATCAATCCATTGTGTTATTAATGAAGAGTTATCAATCCATTGTGTTATTAATGAAGAGTTGTCAATCTATTGTGTTAATAATGAACAGTTATCAATCCATTGCGTTATTAATGAAGATTTATCAATCCATTGTGTTATTAATGAAGAGTTATCAATCCATTGTGTTATTAATGAATAGTTATCAATCCATTGTGTTATTAATGAAGAGTTATCAATCCATTGTGTTATTAATGAAGAGTTATCAATCCATTGTGTTATTAATGAAAAGTTATCAATCCATTGTGTTATTAATGAAGAGTTATCAATCCATTGTGTTATTAATGAAGAGTCATTAATCCATTGTGTTAATAATGAAGAGTTGTCAATCCATTGTGTTAATAATGAACAGTTATCAATCCATTGTGTTATTAATGAAGAGTTATCAATCCATTGTGTTATTAATGAAGAGTTATCAATCCATTGTGTTATTAATGAATAGTTATCAATCCATTGTGTTATTAATGAAGAGTTATCAATCCATTGTGTTATTAATGAAGAGTTGTCAATCCATTGTGTTATTAATGAAGAGTTGTCAATCCATTGTGTTATTAATGAAGAGTTATCAATCCATTGTGTTATTAATGAAGAGTTATCAATCCATTGTGTTATTAATGAAGAGTTATCAATCCATTGTGTTATTAATGAAGAGTTATTAATCCATTGTGTTAATAATGAAGAGTTATCAATCCATTGTGTTATTAATGAAGAGTTATCAATCCATTGTGTTATTAATGAAGAGTTGTCAATCCATTGTGTTATTAATGAAGAGTTGTCAATCCATTGTGTTATTAATGAAGAGTTATCAATCCATTGTGTTATTAATGAAGAGTTGTCAATCTATTGTGTTAATAATGAACAGTTATCAATCCATTGTGTTATTAATGAAGATTTATCAATCCATTGTGTTATTAATGAAGAGTTATCAATCCATTGTGTTATTAATGAATAGTTATCAATCCATTGTGTTATTAATGAAGAGTTATCAATCCATTGTGTTATTAATGAAGAGTTATCAATCCATTGTGTTATTAATGAAGAGTTATCAATCCATTGTGTTATTAATGAAGAGTTATC
The DNA here is from genome assembly GCF_053919585.1 of Euprymna scolopes. Lineage (NCBI taxonomy): Eukaryota > Metazoa > Mollusca > Cephalopoda > Sepiida > Sepiolidae > Euprymna > Euprymna scolopes. Next base: position 23,270,139 of record NC_136520.1, read on the forward strand.
AATCCATTGTGTTATTAATGAAGAGTTATTAATCCATTGTGTTAATAATGAAGAGTTGTCAATCCATTGTGTTAATAATGAACAGTTATCAATCCATTGTGTTATTAATGAAGAGTTATCAATCCATTGTGTTATTAATGAAGAGTTATCAATCCATTGTGTTATTAATGAATAGTTATCAATCCATTGTGTTATTAATGAAGAGTTATCAATCCATTCTGTTATTAATGAAGATTTGTCAATCCATTGTGTTATTAATGAAGAGTTGTCAATCCATTGTGTTATTAATGAAGAGTTATCAATCCATTGTGTTATTAATGAAGAGTTATCAATCCATTGTGTTATTAATGAAGAGTTATCAATCCATTGTGTTATTAATGAAGAGTTATTAATCCATTGTGTTAATAATGAAGAGTTATCAATCCATTGTGTTATTAATGAAGAGTTATCAATCCATTGTGTTATTAATGAAGAGTTGTCAATCCATTGTGTTATTAATGAAGAGTTGTCAATCCATTGTGTTATTAATGAAGAGTTATCAATCCATTGTGTTATTAATGAAGAGTTATCAATCCATTGTGTTATTAATGAAGAGTTATCAATCCATTGTGTTATTAATGAAGAGTTGTCAATCCATTGTGTTAATAATGAACAGTTATCAATCCATTGTGTTATTAATGAAGAGTTATCAATCCATTGTGTTATTAATGAAGAGTTATCAATCCATTGTGTTATTAATGAAGAGTTATCAATCCATTGTGTTATTAATGAATAGTTATCAATCCATTCTGTTATTAATGAAGAGTTGTCAATCCATTGTGTTATTAATGAAGAGTTATCAATCCATTGTGTTATTAATGAAGAGTTATCAATCCATTGTGTTATTAATGAAGAGTTATCAATCCATTGTGTTATTAATGAAGATTTATCAATCCATTGTGTTATTAATGAAGAGTTATGAATCCATTGTGTTAATAATGAAGAGTTATCAATCCATTGTGTTATTAATGAAGAGTTATCAATCCATTGTGTTATTAATGAAGAGTTATCAATTCATTGTGTTATTAATGAAGAGTTGTCAATCCATTGTGTTATTAATGAAGAGTTATCAATCCATTGTGTTATTAATGAAGAGTTATCAATCCATTGTGTTATTAATGAAGAGTTGTCAATCCATTGTGTTATTAATGAACAGTTATCAATCCATTGTGTTATTAATGAAGAGTTCTCAATCCATTGTGTTATTAATGAAGAGTTATCAATCCATTGTGTTATTAATGAAGAGTTATCAATACATTGTGTTATTAATGAAGAGTTATCAATCCATTGTGTTATTAATTCCAAACTTTAGCCTGACAGACCAAGGAAATTATCCTCGGCTTCAACGAGTACAAAATTTACTTTGAAAGTTCGTGGGTTGTGTGAATAGAAAGTTATAAAGCATCATCATCTAGGCACACCGTTTAGCGTCCTTCAAGACTGGTCAATACCAGATGGGTAACCGTTTGGAAACCCAGCGTATGTGAGAGGATGTCGACATCTACTTAGCCGCACATGTGCGTATGTATTTCACGGTTTCAACATGCCGCACATGTACGTATGTATTTCACGGTTTATATGCAAGTCAAAGTAACCACAAATTTCTAATCTGCATTTTAAATCGAATGTCCGTATCGATGTGAGAGGTTCTTCCAATTTTCTAAATCAGTATTACATAAAAATGACATTAGAAATAAATGTTCCGACGTTTACAGTTTTTCTTTTCAGCTGACTGAACAACATGTATTTATAATGGAGATTATGTCTGAAGTTGGAACTACTTGTATATATATTTTTTCACGTCAAATAATCCTACGTTTTAATGTCTTATTTAATTTGAAGATAAAATGTTTATCTTTAAAATTAAAAATAAAAATATTTTATAAATGTTCATATTTTATTTTTATCTTTTTTATATCTTTATACATGTTGTCTATACAACATAATCACGTTGTCTATACAACATAATCACGTTGTCTATACAACATAATCACGTTGACACAACGGTTCTTTCTAGATCATCGAAGTTGAGCCTGGTCAGTACTAAAAAATGACTATTTAGCAACACCAAGTGTTGCATGTTCTTTTCGCTTATTTTAGCGTTGTTTTCTGGGTTTTCCTGGGTTTCTGTGTGCCACTCTAATCAAGCAGTATGATTGGGAATTGTGCTTAACAATTACACGCGCAGCACCTTTACATGATCTATCCATTGTCTCTCAAGACTTAACGGTTAAATCGCTTCGTGGTAGACAACCGAATTATTTTAATGGGAATTTTTAATATTGTATTCCCTGCACTGGAATCAGGTTTTGTACTTTGATCGGTGACAATCTGGACAAAGTGTTTCAGTTCAGTTCTAATAGCTTATACCATCGTTCGTTCAAATCTCACACTAGGCCATTTTATTTGCTACTAGCAGGGAGACCCGAGGTTGCCTAGGATTGGATAAGGATCAAAGAATGCCCTTCACTTCTTATACTTTTGTCACTAAAATCATAATTACTCGAATAGATTGGCTTACTACTCTAGTCGGAGGTGCACCGTGATGCACTGGAGGGAAGCTGAACATGCCTGCTCGCAGTGACTTAGTCCATAATACATTCTAGTCTACATAACACATTCTAGTCTACATTGCCCTTTAGAGAGCATACGGTTGATTTTATAGAATTATGTTTATATATAATGATTTGATTTTATAGAATTATGTTTATATATAATGATTTGAATTAAAGGCTAAAATGCAAAAGTTAAGTATCATATTTCAGTTGTGCTCTAAAAAAACATTCATTTCAAACGCACCCCTGTCTTATCAAAGAACTTACTGTTGATTTATACGCCGGATCTTTCTACTTGTGCGACGATAAAACTTCTCAAGTTCCCTTGTGATGTTAAACTGTACAAAGGTGTTAACTTTGGTTAAAATCGGACTGTTTTTTTTAAATCTGATTTTGTCGATTACCGATTTTCGATGCTAATCGGGAGCATTCTGAGACAAACCCCATTTAAGAACACTTAGACTCATAACGTACATTTGTGTGAAATTTTGAAGAAAATCGGTCAAGCCATTTCGGAGTCCATGGGGGACAAACTCACACACAGATTGCCTTTTATATATAAGTAGTGATAGCGTTCCAGTTATTTCATCGACGGTATCGATCATCATCATAAATCTAAATAACTTTGTCTATTTTGACATAAAATGTATAAACAATCTCACATAAGACTTCTACAATTGATCTTCGCAAATCATTCATTAAAATGAATTTTGTAACCAAATTGTCCGCTTGTCAAATTATCTGTTCATCAAACGTCTTAGATTTCTATTGAAGTGAAAGACAATGGCGCAGAGAGAAAGAATTTGAGTCGTAAAAAGCAATAAACGAGTAAGATTCCATAAAATTAACGCTGATGATCTTTTTCACACTTAATGAATGTATTGCTTTTATTTCTTAAATAAATTGAATGAAATTTGTATGAAACTTAATTTTGCAAATTATCTTGTCCCTTCAGAGAATTGGTATAACTTATCGAAATGTGTGTGTCTTAGAAGAAGACGAAGAAGAAGAAGAAGAAGAAGAAGACGAAGAAGAAGAAGAAGAAGAAGAATGGCGCACATGTTGCGACTTGTAGCAATCTTTCATGTATAAATTCACGAGGAATAAATACCGCAATAAAAATAAAGAAAAAGATGAAGTCGGGTGCTGAGCAACTCGCGTTTGCCGAGGACAGCATTCAAAACAGTTCCTTTAACTTTTGATAAATATGCGTTCATTTTTTGTTTGTCTTTTTGTTGATTTTTAAATCTTTTTCTGAATTTTACGTTCGGAATTCATGAAAAATACATTTCAAATCAAAACTCCTTAAGGCATAAAGATTTGGATATTGACGCGATTAACGTGTCGGTTTTCTTTGTTAAGAAATCAATATTTGTCTCTTTTACTCTTTCTCTAGATCACTTCCCCTCTTTTTATCCTTTTATCCTCCACTCTCTTTGTCTCTCTCTCTTTTCCTGCCTATCTTTTCAAAGTGAAACTAATGAATAATAAATAATTAAATTTTCATCATAAAAAATTTAAGTTGTAAAAAATCAAATATCCAAAAAAAGTTTTTATTTTAAGTTGGTTCTTCATTTTTTTTCATCACGTTTGAGCATTATTTCCATAATTTCATCATATGAGGAGACAGTACGGAAGGTTTTTAGCAAATATGGATCATTCGAAATTCCTGTCTTTGACTACACACCTGCTGATTTATTAAAGTTCACCAACATGGCTTCATAAGTAATGAATTCTCTTCTATTTAAAAGTTATTTGCCCGTAGCCGAGAGGGAAAACGCTAGCCTGCAAAACCCAAGTTACCTTTGTTGACTGCTTCGTAAGCACCCGACCATCAGTAATTATCACTTCCTACACCGATGAGTATATAAGCAGAAAACACTAGTGTCTGTAGGTATACACAAAATAATATTTATTTAAGAACTAGCTGAAGTACCCGGCGTTGCCAGGTTGTATTTGATATATTTGAATATTCTGTCCTCATACATAAGTATCTGGTTTCCGGCCAAAAATAATTGTCAAAAAATATCTGTAAGAAATTAAAAAAGAAAAGTTTTATTTTTTAAGCCTGTAAATAAATATTTGATTCCACCTGTCCTAAACTACGTTGAACTATATGTAAAACCATGCAGATATTCGCATGCATTTAATACAAAGACATGATTACAAAAGTTTAACAAATATGCCTTACCACCATCAGCTAGAAATGAAACCAAAATAATTTGCGTCCAAACAAAGATTTTATGCGTTATAAACCATCCTTGCTGCATAATTACTATTTCCTGTTAATTGCAGTGCTATGTGACCAGTAGTTTAAGAGCTTGCCTATTAAATATTTACACACACACACACACACACGTCTACTATTTTATATATATAGAAGATTAGTTACGAAAAATTCTATTTTTTATAAAAATGAACGTCTAATCTGAGTTATAATAATCGTATAATTATTTGAATGCAGTAAATTTTTCAGGAAAATTTTCTAAAAAAAAAAAAAAAAAAATACAGAACCACAAACGCGCATGCGAAAATTTGTAAGGAAATTTTATCAGAAAAATACAAAATAATAAAAACGCAAGCATTGGAAAAATTTACATTTGCTGTTTGAAATTAATCTTTGTTCATCAAATCGATAAATGAATAACACACACACACACACACACACACACACACACACACACACACACATATATATATATATATATATATATATATATATATATATATATATATATATGCATGTTTTCGGATATGTAATGCAACGTCCGAAATTTTTATTTATAAAAAACAAATATAATACTCGCATTCGGAAAAGTTAGAAGTTTTGCATGAATTAATTAATATTTGTTTATCTAATCGGTTAAAGAATAAAGAAAATATATCGATATATATTCGTATATTTGAGTTAACGTCCGAAATTCTATTGTCTTTGTAAATAAAGGAAAAACAACGTCCGAAATTCTTAGTAATTAAAAAAAAAAAAAACGCACGCATTCGGAAACGTAAGAATGTTTGGTACTTGTGCGGTGTACGAACCATGCTGAAATAATCACATTATTTAGAAAGACATTCTTAACATGGGGAGGGGGCTTGTTAACTAATCGGTTTAGTTTCGTCTAAGAATTTGATAATAAAAAAGATACCATAAAAGTTTTATTTAACTTCGAAAACCTATCTGAAATTTAACACGGCGCGTCCACTGCAAAAACACCGAATATTTCTTTGACATTTATAATTGTTTATCTAACCTGCCAAAGAATAATAAAAAGATATATAGGTATGTCTTCGTATATTTGAATTAATGTATAAAATGTTTATGTAAAAATAAAGAAAAATGAAAGCATTCAGAAGTGTTAAAATTTTTTGATTTGAAAATATTATTTGTTTGTCTAATCTATAAATGAATAATAAAAGAAAGATATATTAGTTTGTCTTCGTATTTAAACATTCAAAACCGCGAGTAAAATTTACGTGTTATTTCAATTTTTTTTTTTTAATACAAAGACATGGAAAAAATGTGCAATCTTGCAGAATTTAACTCAGATTTCCGGCAATTCCCCTCAAGCATGGATCGGGCGCGACCAGCAATTATCGCATTAAGCCGAGCACTGTAAGAGATGTAGACTAATTTCAAAACAAACAAAACCGGAAAAAAAAACAAAACAAATGCAATAAAAAATAACAAAAAAGTCACTCAATATAATGTTTTTTTTTATTTGAAGATTTTTTTTACAAACTATTTAGCAACAAAAGTTTGTTTTTGTTTTTTTCGAGGACGTTGGCGAGATTGTCCCCTCCCCCGTATCTAATTTCCACAATTTTCACTTTTTTTTTTTTTTTTTTACACAGTGGTCACCACTTATCAAGGGCCGGAAGCCACTCAGGGATAAGGATTATTGCAAGTACATTACGTTAGTGTGGAGATTTGATTAAGTGTTTAATTAAGGGGGCGGTTCATTAGGAATTTGTTAACGTTGGACTTGAAGACATCCAAGTTGTAGTCAGATGGGAAGCAGGCAGACGGAACAGAGTTCCACAGGCGTGTAGTTCTAAGAAAGAAGCTTTGTTCATGGAATCCACGTTTTGATTTAGGCACAGATAAAGAGTGGGGACATTTTTCACAGTGGATTCAGCTAGACGGGTGTTTTTCGTGAAAGATTGGCGAGGGGGAGCAGAGATTGGAGTTCAGACGAGCACCTACCATGGAAATAACGATAAAACAAGGATAGGCTCGCAACGTCTCTTCTGTGGGAGAGAGGTTGCAGGGTAGAGAAAAGGGCATCCCCACTAAGCCACGAAATCTATTTTGTACTCTGTCAAGGCAGGATAGGCTATTTTTAGCAGCTCCTGCCCAGATTACAAAAACACAAAATCATATCAACATCAATTACATAAAATTCGTACATATTACATGAATAATGAAACACTAGATATATGTCCTTCACTTAAAAAAAAAAACAGATAAAAAAAATTCGGCGTATCATTTCTAAACCTAACTCTCTCGGTATTCCAGGGGTATTTGAACACCCTTAAAAAAACTCTTCAAAGCAATTCCTTTTTTGACTGGCACCAGACAACTGGTACAGCTTTTCATACCAGAGAGGGAAACTCAACCTCGCCCCTCCATCGAGCTCCTGCCCAGATATGGCAGCAGTATTCCATCCTTGGACGTACTTGGCTTTTATACAGATAGAGAATTGCATCAATAGTGAGATATCTTCTGGAGTGGTAGAAGGATCCCACCATCTTTCCAGCGACCTTGGCAACAGACTGTACATGTTCCATTTCAGATCAGGAGTAAAGGTCAAACCCAGAAGCTTGTCAAAACACGGGGCCTCTCCCAGACGAGAGCCATCCATCCCAATTGATGCCAGATGGGGATCAGAGCGTTGATGATGTAAGGATAGGAGTTTGGTTTTAGATGCATTAAAGGTAACCAGCCACGTCTTCCGCCACTGAACCACGCGCTCGAGATCAGAAGAGAAAAAATCAGAGAGAACTTTGTCATTTACAGCCTTTGATGTGTTGCCATAGATGGTTCTGTCATCAGCTTAGATGTCAACGAATGATTTAAGTATGTGTTTAGGGAGATCATTGATGTAGATCAGGAAGAGAGTTGGGCCTAGGATTGACTCCTGAGGGACTCCAGCATTAAATTGCAGGCCTCCGATTTTTGTCCATCTACCACTACTCTTATCAGCCTATCGGAGAGAAATGATTTAATGATTGAGAAAACATTTCCAGTTATACTGTAGCTGGAAATCTTGTGAAGTAGACCCTTATGCCATACCTTGTCGAAGGCCTTTGATATGTCAAGAGCAATTGCCCTAGAAAGGAAGCCTTTGTCAAGAGATTCACTAATCCTGTGAGATATAACCGTCAGCACATCTGCGGTAGATCTTGCGGAGCGGAAACCATATTGTGTGTCAGTAAGAAGTTGTTTCTGCTAAGGTGGTTGACTATTTCTCTATTTAATATGGATTCCAGCAACTTACTCATAACACACAGGAGACTTATTGGTTTGTCAGAAAAAAAACATAGCCTGTAAAGTAAACTTTGACTAAATATTCAAAATAACATAATATGCACTTTCTCCAAGAAATGTCACCTTAAGCAACATCACAAAGATGAAGACTCCACCAGGCTAGATGAATTCTTGTCTTGAAATCCAGTATACCAGGAGACCACAAGAAAGAAAAACTAAATCATATTTGAATGGTCAATTGAGGAAAAGAAAATTATGTTCTCGACTTCTTTACTGACTCAGTGTTTGAGAGAAATTTAATGGAATATTCGAATATTTATGCATCTCATATAGAGATCAAGTGTTAGCCGCAAGAACAAGGCCCTTTGAGGGAACTTCGAGTGTAGTTAAACTGAACATACATATACTCACTCTAATTAGTGATAACACCCACGAGAGAAAGAGAGAGAGAGAGACAGACAGAGAGGGGGGGCAAAAGGAGCCATCGGACGAGGAGTTGTCAAGTGGATGTATAGGCAAAATGGGCCTCTGTTGACTATGGCAGAAGGATGGCTACGACAAGCTGATACTGATCATAGGAAGTCTTACCTACACCCATATGGAAATGCCATGAGACCGGCACGGAGATGCAGTCTACATAAAAAGCGGAGTCAGTGGGAAATAGCTGACGAAAAGAAAAAATAATCATAGGAATTCTGATCTTTTCTTGGCCGATGGGATGTGAAAATCTTACGTTCACTTATGAATAAAATGGTAGGAGTAGTAAAAAATGTATGAACATTTTTTAAACATGTATGAACATTTTTGAAAAATATACGAACATTTTTGAAAAATGTACGAACATTTTTGAACAATGTATGAACATTTTTGAACAATGTATGAACATTTTTAAAAATGTACGAACATTTTTGAAAAATGTATGAACATTTTTGAACAATGTATGAACATTTTTGAAGAATGTACGAAAATTTTGGAAAAATGTATAAACATTTTTGAAAAATGTATGAACATTTTTGAACAATGTATGAATATTTTTGAAAAATGTACGAACATTTTTGAAAAATGTACGAACATTTTTGAAAAATGTATGAACATTTTTGAAAAATGTACGAACATTTTTGAAAAATGTATGAACATTTTTGAAAAATGTATGAACATTTTTGAACAATGTATGAACATTTTTGAAAAATGTACGAACATTTTTGAAAAATGTACGAACATTTTTGAAAACTGTATGAACATTTTTGAACAATGTATGAACATTTTTGAACAATGTACGAACATTTTTGAAAAATGTATGAACATTTTTGAACAATGTATGAACATTTTTGAAAAATGTACGAACATTTTTGAAAAATGTATGAACATTTTTGAAAAATGTACAAACACTTTTGAAAAATGTATGAACATTTTTGAAAAATGTACGAACGTTTTTGAAAAATGTACGAATATTTTTTGAAAAATGTACGAACATTTTTGAAAAATGTATGAACATTTTTGAACAATGTATGAATATTTTTGAAAAATGTACGAACATTTTTAAATAATGTATGAACATTTTTGAAAAATGTATTTACATTTTTGAAAAATGTACGAACATTTTAGAAAAATGTATGAACATTTTTGAACAATGTATGAACATTTTTGAAAAATGTACGAACATTTTTGAAAAATGTATGAACATTTTTGAAAAATGGTGATGAAAAGAATGTTAGATACTTAATTATCGAAAAGCATCGAAGATTATTTAGAAATTTATGATAATCATTCAGAAATTTTATTTTGCAAATGATATTTTAGGTTGAAATCTTGGTTCTTATAGTCATTGGATTCGGAAGCAGGAATATATTTTATACTTAGAGTTGAGGTTAACAAACAATTCTGATAGAAATTTGAAAATCTATGGACCAAGTCAGCTGGCAACAACGTTAATCGATATCCACATGTTTGCGAGCGTGATGAGTGACGTCATAGGAAATAAGTTAATGTAATAGAGAATTAAGTTTTGGGGAGTTGAGATCGAAAGATGGAAGAGAGAGAATCGCTTTGAGAAGCTGGAAACGGCGTCAAGGAAAATCTTCATAATGCAGTAACGTGGCATTTGTGGTTCTGAAAAAATATTTCGTCCGTGAATAATAAATATATGTTTGTGTTTTAAACCTGATTTTCGTGTTTGTCTTTTAAAGATAGGTATGTAATTTTATCTTGTCATAACCAACAAAAAGAACATTGTTCGCCCCTCATGTATGTGCTCCTCATCACCACAACACCCAGCAGTTGAAGAGAGATGACCTCCAGACGAATAAAGGTATGAAATTTCTTCCATATTCCTCCCAAGCTATGTAATATAAACACTTTTGATATCTCGCTCTCCAACTTGTACACTTTTTAGTTCTGTAATTATAACACACACTCGCGCACACACACACATACACACACACACACATATATATATATGTGTGTGTGTGTGTGACATGAAGTTTCGTTTGGAACACACCTGCTGTACAAAGGATACTAATCATTTTAATCATGAGCAACGTTTATACCACACAACAATTCCAAAAATAAAAGAACGAATAAAACCATGTAAATGTAATCGCCGAAAATAAGAAGAAGTGCATGATACCCTCTCGGCCAGATATTTCGGCAGAAGGGAACCTGAAACACGAATGAAAGGAAAAGGTAATTTGGAAACAATTTTGCCCACTGTTCTAAAACGGCTTATGATTTTATGACCCCGTAAAAATAACGTTTATAAACATTAACGCGTGCGTGATTTGCGTTTGGTTTTTATTTTTTGCATAAAGGCTTTTTTCACTGATATTTTTTTTTCGTAAATGAATAAACTTTTTTAGTTGTTTTTCTTTTTAGTAGGGGCTTTTTCGATTTGCTTTATTTTTTCAGGAGAGGGCTTTTTTGTTTCTTAGAGTATGGCTTAAATTTGAATTCGAAGTGATAAAAGATTCTGTATAGTCGTTTCAAGAATAATAAAAAAAACTATTTCTTAGCTTATTTGTAAATGCTTTTTTTGTAATAGTTAAGAAAACAAAAATGCGAAACATTTTTCCGTCTACACGGAATTATTTTTTCAAGCTAAAAACTTATTATTTTATTTGGTGAAGAGTTATTTTTTTCGAAGTTTCTAAGGGAAAATAACTCTGGATCCGTTTTTAAAAAGGTCGATATCGGAGATAATAATTCCAAATAAATTAAATTTAATATATTATCAATATAATTGTTATACACAGTTTATTAAATAACAATTTTAAATAAAACACTTAAAACAATTCTCTCGCTAGCAACATTAACTAACATACCGCTATTTAGTAAAATCAATTTTCCTTAATGTAATATGCAAATGAATTGATCTCCTTATTGTATATTTTGCAAGAATCGTACTATATATAGAAATAAATGGAAGAGTAAAGTAACGGACCTTTTGTATATTTTAATCAAATTGTGAACAAACAAACAAACAGACAAGAATACAAATTTATATATATAGATTATGGCCCAACCCAGGTAGGTAGGGATAAGCTCAACTAGTGTGAATTTCGAGAAGGTATCATTTAAATACATTTTCTATACAACACGTTAGCGAACGAAAACAGAAAATAAAACTAACAGATTGATTATCTAAACAAACAAACTAAATCACGTACTTGATGACGTCAGAAATTGAATTCACTTCACAGTTGAATTTGAAACAGTGTTTCGAAAGTTGATATCTGGGAGTCGAAGAGAAACACGCGTCAATAATGTTGGGACAAAAAGTGAATTCCCTCAAGACTATCCCCCCTCCCTCCATTAACAAACTGTATTTAAAGAAGAATAATTTATTGACGTTTATAGGTTATTAACTAGCAAGTTTATACGTTACTAGCTAGTAAGTTTATACGTTACTAGCTAGTAAGTTTATACGTTACTAGCTAGTAAGTTTATACGTTACTAGCTAGTAAGTTTATACGTTACTAGCTAGTAAGTTTATAGGTTACTAGCTAGCCGCCCGATGTTGCATATTTATCATAGCAGACTTAATTCGCTATTATTATTATTATTATTATTATTATTATTGTAGTAGTAGTAGTAGTAGTAGTAGTAGTCGCTCGGCGTAGGCCGGACATAAAATACACTTAAATATAATATTATAATGGAAGCAGATCACATATTTATTATTATAGTCGATGTTCTATTTATTATATTGTACCCATACAACGTGGAACGATAAAATTGTCGTCCTTAAAGAGACGACATGATTTTATTTCCTTTTGATGAAAACCGGTATTCTTTTTTTTCTTTTTTTTCTTTTTTTTATCTTGTTTTGTTGCAGACCATTTACTAGTTAGCCAGTTGTGTACAAATCCCAAGAGCGATAGAAGCCTTCTATCATGTTTGAAAGTGACACAATGTTCAACGAGTGAGATCGGAGATGCGCCGCTGTACAACTCATGTTCTCTACCGATCGAAGTTAACACAGGACCATTGCCACACTTTCAAAAGGCATCGCTTGATTGCTACGAATAACAGTGACGGCCCAGAATAATGAAAACAAACTTTCTGGTCACGGTTAAGATCTTTAGTGTGGTTTCAAGTGAGGGCCATATGACGCCGCCTCAAATCTTCGAAGTCGGCTTGAAAGTCAATACCCAAGTGTACCTGGATGTGCTGAAGAGTGTGATGATACTCTGGTGCAATCAGGTGGCCGCTGGCAGACCTTGGGTATGGCAGCAGGATTCGGCGCTGGCCCACAAATCCAAAGAGACCCAGGGTTGGCTTCAGAATCAGTGCTACGACTTCGTACCTTTTTCTTACTGACCCCTTCCTCCAACGATCTGAACCCGCTGGACTATTTTGTTTGGTCATACGTCGAAAACATCACCAACATGACCTCCCATAACACCAAAGCCAGCCTAATCGCCGCCACCCGCCCGGTTTTCGCTGAGCTCCCGCCAAGGCTTGCGGAAAAGGCATGCTCCTCGTATTGAGGCGGTGATTGAGGTTAAAGGCGGCTACATTGAACAGATGTCAGCTCTACTACATAATCAAGTTACCTGAATTGATTTTTTCAACAAATATTTTAAAATAAATTTGTAGTGTTGTTTTAGGGCGATACTTTTATCGTTCCACCCTGTAGCAGAGATTTAAAGCAAAAAAAAAAAACGTAATTTAGATGCCATCCGTTAGAATCGAAACCAAAACATGTAGCTCTGTGGTCTTATTTCTTACTGACTAGTTTAAGTTCATACGCATATAAAAACTTTTTAAAATAATGTTGTTAAAGATATTAATGTATATTTGCGCATGCGTAGAAATATCATGGTTTAGTCGACTTACGCCTTCCAAGTTTTCTTTATCAATTTTGACCTCTAAGCAAGTTTTACCGGCTACAAAACAAATCGAATTTTATTGCACAGATCTAAATCCCCTATATATCCAGTTTCAGGTCTGTAGAAAAAAATCTCCAGAAGAGTAGCTTGATAGAAACCGTTCTTCACACAGACAGACAATGTCACTTTATGTGCATATAGATAAGGGATAATTTACGTCTCATCCTTTGTCTCTTGAAAGAAACTACGTTCATCAATAAACGCATATAAACTGCCAAATTCCTTTGTCTTTGTGTTTTCATGCATGGATTTAATTGGTCAGAAAAACAGAGATCAACGTTTGTCCGTTTAAAGTCATTGAATATTCTTCATCTCATCTGTTTATTGAAATGTTACACAATTACAAAAGTAAAGTAAAAAGAAAAAGAGAAAAATAAATGAATGGTCACATTTCTAGAAAATCTGTTTTTTTTTTTGTTGTATCATCGTCCGTAAAGAACAGGGTCCATTTAAAAATGAACAAAACCATAGAATCTAATTATCACGTCTTTTATATAATGCTCTAGGGTTAAAATGTTTTTATTGATCTTAAATCTCGAAAATCTGATTACTAATGTATACATGTGAATGTGTATATACTCATTTCCACCCTCTTTCTTTACCTTCCTATCTTTTCCTCTCTATCTATTCGTCTTGGTACCCCGTCTCTTTGTCACTATTAGTCCAATTGTTCATCTCAATTTGAAATACTTGCATACTGAAAAGACATAATTTAACGAGATAGTCTATAGTTAACAAAAGAAATTTTTATTTGAAATTAACTGTAGTTCTTTTTTCATCACGTTTGAATATTATTTCCATAATTTCAACATATATATGTGTGTGTGTGTGTGTGTGTGTGTGTGTGTGTGTGTGTGTGTGTGTGTGTGTGTGTGTGTGTGTGTGTGTGTGTGTGTGTGTGAAGAGAGCGAGAGAGAGAGAGAGAGAGCGACAGTACGGAATATTGGAAGGTTTTTAGCAAATATGGATCATTTGAAATTCCTGTCTTTGAATACACAACTGTTGGTTATTAAAGTTCACCAACATGGCTTCATAAGTAATGAATTCTCTTCTATTTAAAAGTTATTTGAGAGGGAAAACGCTAGCTTGCAAAACCCAGGTTGGCTTTGTTGATTGCGTTCGTAAGCACCCGACCAGCCGTAATTATCACTTCCTATACCGATGAGTATATAAGCAGAAAACACTAGTGCCTGTAGGTATGAACAAAAATAATCTTTGTTTTAAACTATTAAGCTCACCTAAATTATTTTAGTTCATTCATTTGCGTTTTTAAAGTTACATACGTACACACACGCATACGCACAAATAAACACACATACACACACACAGCATGAATGCTTACTAGACACTATCCTCAAGTGCAAAAGTTCTCTCTGTACAGGGGTTTGTCAGGACAACCTGACACGAGGACACTTTGCGTACAAGTAAACCCTGCTAAATATCCAAAATCACATTTTGTATTCACAGCCCGAGTAAGATCTCCTCGGCATGGCTAACTAACACTGTCTTATATGAGAAATGGTGCATCTTTCTCCAAGTTATCAAGTAACAGCACGAAGCTGGAGATTCAATCAGACTAGATGGATCCTTGTCCTAGAACCCAGTACACCAAGAGACCACAAGAAAGATACACAAAATCATATTTGAATGATCAATTGAGAAGAGGAAAATTATGTTCGCAATTTCTTGTTTTGTTTGAGCGGTAAAGTAGAACTTTAATGGAATATTCGAATACCTATGTATCTCATATAAAATCAAATGTTAGCTGCAAGAACAGGGCCCTTTTCGGAGAACTCCGACTGTAATGATATGAAATACACACACACACACGCGCGGGCGCGCACACAAACACACACACACAAACACATATATATGCATATATATATATTTATATATATTTATATATGCATATATATTTTTCAAAAACATTGAGATTTTAAATTAGATTGTAACATCTTTTACTACAGTAAACACTTATTACAATTATTACATATTATGGGCCTACGCCGATAGGTAGGGACATTTGAGAACGGTGTTTACGAAGTAGATATCGGAGAGTCGAAGAGACAAATGTCAAGAATATAAGGACAAAAAGTGAATTTTTCCAAGATTGCCGCCCGTTGACAAACTCTAGTTGGAGAAAATTAATTTTTGTAGTTTATACGTTAATAGCTAGCTAACCGATGTTGGCCGATCGTAGAATACGCTTCAAATATCCTCCTCCTCCTTCTTCTTCTTCTTCTTCTTCTTCTTTTTCTTCTTCTTTCATTATTATTATTATTTTATTATTATTATTATTATTATTATTATTATTATTATTGTTGTTGTTATTATTATTATTATTATTATTATTATTATTATTATTATTATTATTTCTGTGGTCACATTTATTGTCTGGCTGATCTTGTTGCTGATTTTATACTGATAGGCGGATCATAATGAACACAAGCTATCAGCATCTTCTTTTCTCAAATTTCCAGTAATTTTCGCAAGATTCTGGCGTTTCTCAACAAGACAGTAATCTTAAGCACTCCAACATTGCATAGGATCCAAATTTTCTCAATCGACTTTTTAAATCCTTATTAAAGTTTATTTTGTGGTCTTTTAGTGTACATCTTGGACACTACAATGCTAAAATTTCTATGTTGTATATTATATTAATATCTGAGTATATTGTCAATGCAGCTGAATCCATATCCTGAAGGCCGTTATTGTGACGTAATTCCCCCCATTGAGGAGCTTTAGAATTACGGTGAGATTCCCGGATGACGCCAGATAACCTGAGGATTTAAGATAGACAAGATAGATATACATATTTTATTTCATGTCAAAATAGATATTGTTTGAGGCCAGAGAAATATGGTTTTGCAGCTGGAAGTTGATGACAGGAAATTTCACGTATAACATTGTCTGGCCTTAGTGAACTCAAGGTCGGATGTCAGAATTGACATCTGGCCTTGGAAATCGTGAGACCTAAAATTCAGATTTATGGTATGGGAATTGTGCCCACGCAGGGACCTGGGGCTTTTGGATTTCGTGGCTGGGGGGAGAGTTTCCACCCCATCCACATACCTTACTATATATACGATTGCCGTGCTAAAATTAGTCAGTTGGAGTTAGAGAAGAAGAGATCGCTTGTTGACTTTGAGAAGAACAGACCGTATAGAGACGTGACCCCTCCCCTCCTCATCCACAGTCTGCCCCTGTCTGTGAAGATGTTTAATACTTTGAAAACAACTTACAAAAACTGAGTGACATTTGTAAAAACATTTGTACATTATTCTGCGAAATTAAGCTTCAGTAGAATAGTCTACCTGAGTTGTCTTTCTTCCTGCCCGCTGCTTCGATATTCGCTTTCAGCATACCAGATTTCATGTAACAACGTTAGAGAAGACTAGACGACACGAGCCGATAATTCCAGATAAATAAGGGTCCCAACCACCTTCTCCAAGGAGAAGTTACAGTTTGGTGCCGTGACAAGGATGACCTTGAGTTACCACGGAAGAAGAAAAAACTGTGCTGGGATTGTGTTACAATCTTACAGTTGGTTATATCGTCCCGAAAGAAGGGTGAGACTTAATATTTCTCATTTTTTTGTTACCACGAAAAAAAACGGAGTTGGGATTGCGTTATAATCTTACATTATTGGTGGCAGAAGAAAAGACTACTAAGAAAGAGACAGGCAGACAGACGGGGACATTTGAAAACAAAAGGTAGGAGAGACAGAAAAGGAAAGTGATAAAGAGACGCCCGAAGAAGAAGAAAACAAAAACGCCTGAAGAAAGACTTTAAGCCAGAAAAAGAATTTGCATGTGTTTTCACACATGCAAATTCTGTTTTGTTTAAAAAAAACGATAAAAAACGTTTGAACATTTTGAAAAAAAAGAAGAGAGAACAGAGAGAGAAAAAGAAAACGCCGGTTGGAAAAGAAAAAACGTTTGAACATTTTGAACAAAAGAAGGAAAACGTAGAGAGAGAAAGAAAGAGACACTCAACAAGTGCACGCTGCAAAGTGACGAGAAAGAGATAGAGAGGAAGAGAAGAACAACACAGGCAAGTAAGCAAGCCTTTTCTTTTTTCTGTTGCAAATTGGTCTAGAGAGAGAGAGAGAGAGAGAGAGAGAGAGAGAGACCGTAAGATAGCGTGGTTTGGCTGTCGCTGTGAAATTAACAATTAGTCGTGTGTGCTTCTATAGCAGTGATATCAGTGAGTTAATGAAAGGAAGGGGGATTTTTGCAGGTACAAGCGAAAGTTGTTTTAAAAACTGACCAATCGCTGTGGTGTGGACGTTTTCCTGTTGGGATTGAGTTATATATATTTTTGGTTGTTGAACTAAAAGGCTTGAGAGAGAAGGAAGAGAACGTTTAATTGTTTTTTAATGCTAAAACAATTGATTATAATCCAATTGACGCTTAAATGTAGCTTATATTTTTTCTTTATTGAATTCAAAGCTTGAAAAAAAGAGAGAAAGTGGAAAAAGTTTTTATTGTTTTTGCTTAAACATTTTGGTGATTGAATAATTGTTTTTTATCATTATTCTGTGGGTGTTTGTAATTTCTCTCTCTTGTAAAGTATTTAAATATTTTAATATCATGGGGGTGTAGAGAGATAATCCATAATAATGATGAGATAAATAAATCCTTGCGAGAATGTCAAGTTGAGACGTAAGAAGGAATTCTTAATTGCGATCCCAGCATAAAAGGGGATCGCGTAGATGCGGGTAACGTCTGGAACGGTGGTCATGGTGGCAGAGGTCAGGGTGGAATTAACTTTTTACGATGAAGGAGAGAAGGCCATAGCAGCCCTCTCGACGATGGTGGATGACGAAGATATCAAGAGACAACCCGGCAGCCCAGATAAATCTCTGGAGGGCCGGAAGACTGATTTGATTCTGGTTGATGTCACCAGGGGCCAACAACAAAAGGTTCGAATGACCTTGAGTAAAGATTAAATGGGAACTGTGAGAGAATATCTGCCTCTTGGGGGAGTGAAAATCGGAAATGGGATGATATGTGGCCCCATGACCCACCCGATGTGAAATTAGAAGAAAAAATGTGTACCCTACCTCTAGAATAGCTTAATACAATGGTAGAGTTTTGTTCACTTATTTTAAAGTGACTATTCGTTAAGTTCTATCAAGAGCGGGTTTAGCTCTGATGATATTGATTTATGACTGTAATGGAATTACACTTTTAAATTGGAAGGGAGAATTCCGATAATTAGTTGCAAAAAAGTTTTTTTTGAAAAAAAAACGAGACTACTATTTTAAGCAGTTCGTTAACTTTGAGGAAACATTGTAGCTGGATATCGGCTGTGTAGCAATGTTGAACGCTGTTGTGAGACTTGAACTATTCAGAGTGTGTTTTTATGTACTCAAACAAGAAAAATTGGAGATATTAAATTTTTGAGAGTTGAATTAATTTTTGAAAAAAAATTGTTTTTGTTACCTCAGTCTGGAGGGATTTCCTTATTAAACTGAACAAATTTTAGTTGAGTTCAGTTGAGAATAATTAGAAGCAGTCATTTCGGCGATTGAACTGACTTTTGAAGGAATTTGAATTTTGCCTCAGTCAGGAAGGATTTCTTAAATTGCGAAATAAGGGTCAAAGAGGCCGCAAGACTGAATGAAAATAATTGGAAATAATTATTAGCGTCACTGAGTGAAGTGTGTTACACTCAATTGTGCGCGAAAGGTGATGTATTATTTTTTTAGATTGATTCTTCCCTTGCGAGTAACTAAGGTGCGTGATGTTCGTACCTGAAGATATTAATGAAAAAAAAAAAGACAGAAACTGAGTCTCCTTGAGGGGCGCGACGCGCGAGGGCGTTAAATGTTACGCATTTTAGTAATTAAATTTTTGCAATTAGTGAAAGGGATTACGGAGCATTTAAGTTGAATTTTGGGAGTAAGAAGTTTGCCGATCCTTGCGTGGCTTCGTGGTGCATTTCAGGATACGGGTCCATTCGGACATGCTGCCTGGGAGGACGCTGGGGGCGTGTGGATCACTCCCTGTAGTTTTTTTTATTTATTAATCGTCCATAAGGAGACATATGCCGAAATTGAGGTTGTTGTGTACACGGCCGTGTGTGTGTCACACAGAGAAACAGTGTTTTGAAATATCGGGGGGAATTCAATAAATTAGGGGGCGTATCTAGCTTCCTGTAGTTTTCCTTTATTGTTTTGACTCTCCACGCGGGTACGAAGTAATTTTAGTGAACTTGAATTGGTTGTTTAAACAGCCTGTGACAAAAAGGTGCTTAACTTTTTGTAAATGGTTGTGCACTGACAGACGGAATTTTCCTCGCTTTGTTCCGGGGATGGGCGTGATCAAGCTGGTGTATCTGTGGAGACCAGGAGAGATGGTCTGATAGCAGAGCAGCGAGCGGTAGCTGGCAGAAGGAGGAAACTGTGTAACGCGACGTAGACAGAATCGCTCTGCTTGTGGTTAGGAAAAAATAGCATTGATGAGCTCTCCGCCTGGAGGACGCTTGGGGAGATCGATGCCTGTCAGTCATAGCTGCGTTAATGAATACAAGAGATATTTGGAGGAGTGGGATAATATATCCGAATATTAAACTCTTGGAGGATAAAACATTAGTGTTTGTGATTGAATTATCGAAGAGGATTCGATAGAACAAGGAACTAAATACAAGGTTTAACAAGTTGTACCCTATTCACTGGACACACCCAAGTAAGGGTTGTTAGCCAGTTACAGAGTGGAGTCAGAATATGTAGAGTTTAATATGGCAAGAGACAGATTTATGCTGTTGAATCAGCGAGATGCAGGATTATGCCGAAATAATGGTCTTGGAATTTGCCGGATTACAGAGTCCGTTGTATGTCACGGGAGATCATGAGTTGTGTGTGTTGAGATTATTTCAGGGGGATGAGAGAGTGATAAATAGCGTCTGCAAGGTTGAAGTGGAAAGTGAAGGTCTTTTGCCACTGGCTCTGAGAGTAGTTGAAGGCACCTGGTTGGTATCCACACAACAGAAGATGGAATTGTCTAAGGTATGCGGTAACACGGCTGCTGGGATAATCAAGGTAGGACCACCTTTAACTATGGTGGAACTGGACAGGGGTTGTGAAGCCCGGGGAAAGAGCATAGGATTACCTGCGTATTATCAGGTTGAGGAACGGTATTTATTAAAAGTACCTGAGGTAGAGTGGGCGAATGACCAATTGCCTAACCTCACTGACCTCTGGGACCCCCTGACCCATCGTTCACCGCCACATACCGGACTTGGGCTACCAAAAGTTATGGGAAGACTTAGATGAATAGATTCGAATGAATTACAGGCCCGATTAAACGGTCTTGAGATTACAGAAACTGGGGATAGGCTTCATAAGGTAATGGTTACAGGAGCCAGAGTGAGCATGCTAGTAACGAGAATTGTGCTGTTGTTGGTGATTGTATGGTTCGTGAAGAGAGCGAATATGGAAAGAGAGCAAGGTGATGAGCATCTCGAAGCTGATTTCACGGATGGCGGGAGAGACCCTGGTTCGAAACCGCCTGTGAAAATGCGGCTGCTGGTGCTGACAAAAACGAAGTGCACCCTAGAGACTTCCCTGATGCTGAAATCCAAACGAACAGAAGACGACTTGAAGATATTTTTTTTTCTTTTCTCTCTGTTTTAACTAAAATTCTTGCAGGGCGCTGAGCTGAAAACCGTCGAAAGAAAGTCCGAACGATAAATCTTACAAGATGTTTATAAAGAAGACTTGAACTGTGAAATAAAAGGTGAAGGTTCAATTACAACTGCTTAAGGTGAGAAAAATTCCCCTAGCTCAATAAAAAGCAGGTCCTTTGAGAACCCTGATTATGGCTGCATACTCTTTATTACGAGACTGTGCTGTTGATAGCAGCGAAGTGAAAAAAGCTTGAAAAAAAACTCTTGTAAATTTAGACTGTGACACGCTGAAAAAAATTGAACTACGATAAAATTGATGGAAAGAAATTGGAAAAGGGGGAATAATTCTTATAAAGCCTTGAAAAAAATCGAGTAATATTATTTTGAAAAAAAAAACGGCAAAACTTTTAACCAGGGGAAGTAACTCTTACGAGTAATTGATGAACTTAATGCATTTTATTGAGTCACAATTTTTAAATGATGATTATCTTATCTTTGAATAATTAATGTGAATTGAAAAGAAATATACAAACAAAGAAAAAAAAATTGAATGTGAAAAAAAAGAAGCTGTATTCGCCCTGACGAACTTTGAACTTTTACATTTTGATGATTTTACGAACCTTTTTTTAATTGACTTTCTTATGGACTTTTGAATGAAAAGGGGAAGAACCCTGCATAAAAAGGGTGGAGATGGGATTGTGTATATGTTATCTTTTCGATGGGTGATTTGAGGATGGAGAAGGGGTATGTGAAAAAAAATCTGACGGCGAACTGTGAAAAGGGATGGAGTGGTGTGTTAAGGAATTAGACTACATTGGTTCTACGAAGCAATATAGTCTAATGGGGGCGAATATGACGTAATACCCCATTGAGGAGCTTTAGAACAACGCTGAGATAGCTTATCATTCCCGGATGACGCAAGATAACCCGAGGATTTAAGATAAACAAGATGAATATACATATTTTATTTCATGCCAAAATAGATATGATTTTGCAGCTGGGAGTTGATGACAGGAAATTTCACGTATAACATTGTCTGGCCTTAGTGAACTCAAGGTCGGATGTCAAAATTGACATCTGGTCTTGGAAATTGTTAGACCTAAAATTCAGATTTAAGGTATGGGAATTGTGCCCACGCAGGGATCTGGGGCTTTCGATTTCGTGGCGAAATCTTATTGACTGGGGGGGAGTTTCCACCCCATCCACATACCTTACTATATATATACGATTGTCGTGCTAAAATTAGTCAGTTGGAGTTAGAAAAGAAGGGATCGCTTGTTGACTGCGAGAAGAACAGACCGTATAGAGATGTGACCCCTCCTCTCCTCATCCAACCGTCTGTCCCTGTCTGTGAAGAGATTTGAGACTGAAAAACTGAGTGATATTTGTAAAAACTCTTGTACATAATTCTGCGAAATTAACCTTCTGTAGAATAGTCTACATGAGTTGTCTTTCTTCTTGCCCGCTGCTTCGATATTCGCTTTCAGCATACCAGATTTCATGTAACAACCTCAGAGAAGACTAGACGTCACGAGCCGATAATTCCAGATAAATAAGGGTCCCAACCACCTTCTCCAAGGAGGGGTCACATTATAGTTGAACATTCTATAGTTTTTATATATTCGTTATATTTTTATAGTTTTTATATATTCGTTATAGGTTTCATGCGACATACTGTCAGTATTCAAAGTCTTATCTGCTGGTACTTTTACTGCTTAATATTTAATATAGCTAAAAGCGGTGTTTATGTTTTCTTTTTTATCTTAATGTTTTTACCATATTAATTAGGTCTAATTCATAGTTACCCATGCAGGGTTGACTTTTTAAAGATTTAATCTTGTAGAACCTTGAATAAAAAGTAAATGCGCAGAATTAAATACGCCATTTGGTTTTGAAATAATAATTAATGACATGCAGGGTTGACTTTTTAAAGATTTAAAAAGGTTTTTAAATAATAATTAATGATATGCATGCTCTGAAAGTGAAAATTCACTTTAATTGAAGTTAATATTTATTACAAGTCAAAATGCTCAAAATATTTTAATAGTGGATATTTTCTTTTTAATCATAAGAAAGTATATATGCAATGATGTAAATTATATTAAATCATATTCAAAATTAATGCGAATACTTAAATGTATTAAAATTAAAATATTTTCAAATATAACCGAAGTATTTGACAATATTCTTGAAGTTTTAAATAAACTTTCATGGCTTATTTTTCGTTCACGTATTAAAAAGAGATGAATTATATTTGTGCCAAAGTATTGATTCAACAAGTTTTTGGCAAGGTTTATTTATAATAAATTTTATGTAAACATGTCTAAAATTAAAAGAATATTCATGCCCCAATGTATAAGAGAATAGTGCATTTATGGAATAGTTATATTTATTTTTCATGTGCATCAAGCCTTAATTCGGTAATGATTTTCATTAACTGTTTTGCAGTGAATTTACTTTAGTTTTTATTTTTTTATTTAAAAAAGGAAATCTTAGTTGCAAAGGAGATAATTCGTATTATATTCTTCAAAATACGATTCTACGTAGTTATTTTAAAATGTTTTAGGTTACCAGTTTTCTGGGTTGGACTGCGATGTTCTATTAGAAAACCTCTGATGACGTTAAAATGGTAAGTACTAATTAAATTAACAAGACGATTCGAAGGTCACGGTTGAAATGGCCGTTGCCATTTCCCCGGAAATTATTTTACTTTTCATCCAGTAATAGTTTAGTATTTAAAAAGGATATTGATGGTTATGTTAAGATGGAAGTAAGAAAAAACTATAAAAATATAACAAACTAAAATTTAAGACAGCAAATATGTCCTGATAACAAAGTCATTGCATAAAAGGTAGTCCTATATGTATATGCGTGTGCGCGCGTGTGTCTGCGCGCGTGTGTGTGTGCGCGCGTGTGTGTGCGCGTGTGTGTGTCCAGCTAAAGGAAAAAATATTATACAAAGACTCATAAAGTGTGTATATTCTTGATCAACGTTGCCCTTGATGAATGATGTATAAACTTTAGGAAAAATATTCTTTGGTTCTAAAAGTCGATTCATGAAGTGGAAAACATTTTGATCCCCCCTTCACTTAAAAATCAGCTCAAAATTTAGCAGATCAACCAATTTTAATGAAATTTTTAGTATTTTTTAATTAACGATCGCAGATATGGTGAATTCATTAGTTTTCTTTTGTAAAAATATTTTATGTAAGCAAATACACCTTTAACCAACCTCATATTTTTAAGCACTAAACATGCATTAATTTATTTATTGTTTTAAAGCATTTTTATAAATCATCATATACGTTAATTATTTTGTAAATAGTTCTTATATATTATGAAACAGTCTCTTAAACACGTTTGAAGAAAATCTATATCATTCGAAGAAAAATTAATTCCTCGAATTCATGGTATTATCATTGTTAATATTTTTACCAAAAAAATAACATAATTGCAAAAAATATTTTATGTAATAACAGTTTCCAGGGAATTTTAAAACGAGATGTCTTAATATTTCTAATAAATGAATGGACATATAAGCATCAGATTAGGTATTTATTTTATAAACTTGAAAACAAAATAAAAATTTGTTTATAAACTTTACAACAATATAACATTTGTTTATAAACTTGAAAACAAAATAAAAATTTATTTTATAGACTTAAAAACAAAATAAAAATTTGTTTTATAAACTTGAAAACAATATAAAATTTGTTTTATAACATTGAAAACAAAATAAAAATTTGTTTTATAAACTTGAAAACAAAATAAAAATTTGTTTTATAAACTTGAAAACAAAATATTTGTTTTATAAACTTGAAAACAAAATATTTTTTTATAAACTTGAAAACAAAATAAACATTTGTTTTATAAACTTGAAAACTAAATAAAAATTTGTTTTATAAACTTGAAAACCAAATAATTTGTTTTATAAACTTGAAAAAAAAAAAATTTTTAAATGTAATTTTGAGATATAAATTAAGAAAAAATGGAAAAAAATGGAAAGTTTTCGAACAATTAATTTGATTAACTATTGTAATAAACAGACAGAATGGACATTCCTTTAACTACCATTCACTGTCATGCACATGAAAAAATTATGGCAGAATGAAGTTAGTACCGAAAGACAAAAACATTTTAAATAAAATGTACAAAAAATTATTTTATCTGGAAAAACATTTGTAAATAGTTGCCATCAATAATTTGCGAGTATTGAGTTCAAAACTAAAGTTCTAAATTAAATATGAATTTCGTTTTTACCATCTTAATTGGGTACATTAAAAAATTTAAATTTAATGAGTATTTCCTTTTTATTACAATATATTTTTACAATCTTGTAATCTTAAAAAATAAAGATATTTAGTTTTATAAACTATTACGAAACAACTATTCTATATAAAGTAAAAAAAAATAACAAAACGCAATATCATTGCATTTTTATCTTCCATTAAATTAAATTATGCATTTTATTATTTATTAAATTTCACTTGTTTTGATAATTATGAAATTTCTAGAAATAAATAAGTACATTCTTGAGAGTTGGATTTACAATTTTCTTTTTAAACAGTTCCAGTTCAATGGATGTTTACAATTAATTTGAAATTTGGCTAAACTTTTGTTTTTTTAGCACCTGTGATAATATTCTCATTATAACGTTTTCACGTATCATTTATATATATATATATATATATATATATATATATATATATATATATATATATATACTAGCAAAAGTACCCGTCGTTACTGGGTTCAAAAACAGCCTACAGAAAATGGACTCTGATTTATGAAAGTATGATAGGTTATGAAAAGGAAAGGTTGTAAATTTGGGTTGATTTGGGTGTATCTAAACCAAAGTAAAATATGATGAAAATAAAAATAAAATAGACAAACCCCATAATTTATTATACCATACCTGTTCACATTGAAACACTTATCACAATATTCTGTGAATCTATACAAAAAAAAACTTGTTAAACTTTGTGACAAATTTCCATTCTATGGAGGTCAGGTGCGAACGAACACCCCATAATTTTATTATACCATATTTCTTCAAACTGAAACATAATTATCAAAGTATACTTACGCTGATAGATATGAAAAGTCTTTATTAAAGTTTGTGCCTATTTCCATTCTATGGAGGCCAGGCGCGCACGCAGACCCCACAATTTTATTATACCGTCCCTATTAAAGTTAAAACATACTTATCAAAGTATTCTTATGTACATCTATATCAAAAACACTTGTAAACGTTTTTTTTTTAATTTTTAATTTTTTTTATTTCCATACTTTGTGGACCAGGCGCGAACGCAGACCCCACAATTTTAATGAACCACCGTTCTGCCAGATCAAATATACGCATTCCTGTGTCTCGATACATCTTCTATCATTATATGTAATCAGTTTTTTAAAATAGTCATCCATATAGGAGCCTATTCCTGACCAGACACACACACACACACACACACACACACACACACACACACGTTCAGCTTTATATATATTTATATATATATATGTGTGTGTGTGTGTGTGTGTGAAGTGAACATATATATATATATATATATATATATATATATATATATATATATATATATATATATATATATATATATACAACTAGCAAGACCCGTCAACCAGCGTTGCCTAGTGGTAGCATACACTCCACCCACGCGTAAAAGTTTAAAGTACGGCTGTTGTTGTTGTTTTTGTTGTTGGCCAACCTCGAACTTCCTCATGTTAAGAAAGGCTTTCGGAATAGACCACCCACAAGAACGACTTTCGAAATTTACACGCCATTTTGTGTTGGAGGTGGGGTTGTCACAAAATTTGCTGTAAATGTAACTTTGCTAATCGGTGTCTGGAATCCCACGTGCAAATACTTAAAAATTGCATCATATTTTTTTTAAACTATCTCAACGGCTGTATGCCGTGAACATAGAACTGTGTTCTTTTATTTTCATCTCTCCATTTCCTTTATTCTATTCTCCCCCCTCTCTCTCTCTCTCTCTCTCTCTCTCTCTCTCTCTCTATATATATATATATATATATATATATATATATATATATATATATTAAAAATAATACATATGCCACTCCCCATTTGGGTGTACAGAACTGTTCAAAGGGAAAATTATTCCCAATTAATTCGCATTTAGGTAAAAATGCGCTTCCATATAAATAATTGAATTCATTCAATGAGTATTACTAACGAAAAAAACAAACAAAATTGAGGTCCGGTTTCGAATTTCGCGAGGTTCAGTCACGTTGATGAATTATAAAACTGAAAAACAATAATTATGTTCATTAATAACATATATCGCACCCAATGATGAAAAGGAAAATTACTGCTATTTAGAGGAGAATACTTTTCCTTATAAATAATTGAATTCGTTCAAAAGTACCGCCAACAACACACACACACACACACACACACACACACACATATATATACACACACACACACACATATATATACTAGCTGTACCCTGCCACGCGTTGCAGTGGCTCAATTTGGTGTAATGTAAAAATTTAATAAAAAGAGAAAAATGCATGTTTCTTGTATTCTTAGTACAGCAATCTACTCCAAAAAGTGAAAAAGAAGGCGAAAATGAAAAAAAATGGTACTCTCGCAAAATTTGATCTGGATCCTCGGGAGTTTCTGTCAATCATTCATGGTTTGGACTCGACCAACAATCAGTGGATGAAGCCGAACGTAGCAAAAATTTTGAAACGCTAAATTTTTTTGTTGTTGTTGTTTTCTGTACACAAAAATGTGAGTTAGTAATTAATATTTGGTTGATGGGGGGGGGGGTTACTATACACAGATTCGACAAAGTTGTCCAAAAACAAATAAATGAAAGGTAAGTTACGTTTCTACCTAACTGGATAATTGTTTAGTGTTTTTATGTAATGTAAAATGTTTAATCGGCTCGAAAAACAGAAATGGTCGCAGACTCTGTTGAATACGTTAAGTTTGGGAAAGTAAGTTGAAAACTAAAAACTATACAAAACAGTGTCTGAAACCCCACAAATATATGCTACCATGAAATAGGCTGGCATAATCGGTGGGTTTCTGACAGTATCTTGTATAGTTTTTTTTAGTTTTAACTCACTTTCTCTAACTTAAAGTAATCAACAGTGTCCGCCACCATTTGTAGCTTTCAAATACACCGATAAACACTGTTTTTCAAGCCGATTAAACGTTATATTAAATGAAAACGGTTTATATTACTAAACACAGATACAAAAAAGTTGTCAAAAAATAAATATATAACAAATAAATGTTATCAAAGGCAAGAAAAGTAAATGTTCTACCTAACTGGATAAGATTTTAGTGTTTTTATGTAATGTATAATCGGTTCAAAAACATTCAATGTTTATCGGTATATCTGAAAAATACAAATGGCGGCAGACTGTATCGAACACGTTAAGTTTGGGGAAATTTTGGGAAAATGAGTTTAAACTAAAAAACTATACAAAATACTGTTAGGAACTCACTCAATATATGTTATCATGACGTAGGCTGGCATATAATCGGTGGTTTTAAAATTTTGCTCGATACAGGTGACGACTTTTAAAAGTCCCTTTTAGTGATTACCTGGTTTGAAGATATTTGTACAACTAAACGGCAAATCTGCTCCAAAAAATCCGGTATTATTTTACTTTAAGGCCCGTATCACGTTCATATATAACGAAATATTTTATTGTAGATTTTGGTGTGCCAAAAACGAATCTGCAAACTGTTTCCGTAGCAAAAAGAAAGTTTTCATGATATTCATGAAATTACTTTTTCGAAAAGCGGGTGATCACTTTCAATGTATATTTAACTTAGAATGAGCACCCACTTTCTGACCATCTAAGAGAGGGGCATTTTTCTGTGTGTTTCTTGGCTAAAAAGTTTTTTGTTTGATTTCTTTTGCTTGGTAATAACCCCTGAACTCTGGGACTATTTTCCATTTCACAGCCGTAGCCTTCGTTTACGCTATGCGTGAGCATAAACGAAAGCTGCTTAGCCAATAAACACGAAAATAAATGCCCCTTCCCAGGTGGCCAGAAAGTGGGTGTCATTTTAAGTTAAATTTACATGGAAAAGTGATCACCCATTTTTCGAAAAAAAATTTCCTCATATCATGAAAACTATTTTGGTACTCATTGGCCGTTGTTCCATGGCGACCCGCAGAATTATTTAATGGTCGTTCCCTTAGTCCCCCCCTAGTCAAGGCTAACGCATGTGCACGTAACATTTTTTATTTATTTACTTACGTGGCGGAGTTATACAACTATCACCCCCATGCGAATTTCTATACTGATAGGTTTTTTGAATTTTTTTCACTGGATTATTATTGATTGAACACTAACCAGATTATGAAAAAAAATTGAAAAAAAAAAAAATTATTTCAACATTTGAAAGGGCTACTCACTTTTTAGTTACCACGTTCTGGTAAATCGGTCACCCATTTTTTTTTTTTTTTTTTTTTTTTTGCTAAATACGGAAGTGTCTTTGGGAGATATAAAATGGTCGCATGTTGACGAAGCAATGTATCGGGAAGCGTACGGGATGGAAAATTATTGGTAAATTTTTAGATTAGGTCCACCTCCTCAATTTTCTTTTAAATGACGACTTGTAATGGTTTTCGACTATGCTGAATACGAAAATCGCATTGAAATTTTGCAGAAATAAGTAGTTATCAAGATATAAAAAGTTGTATTATGCATTGTAATCTTTGGCAGCCATCTTTTTTACGCGCGTGCATTTGTTTATGGCGCGTGCGCGCGTAAAAAGATGGCCGCCAAAGAATAAAATGCATAATATAACTTTTTATATCTTGATAACTACTGATTTCCGCAAAATTTCAATGCGATTTCCGTATTCAGCATACTCGAAAACCTAAATTTAAAGGAAAATTGTGGAGGTGGACCTAATCTAAAAAAATACCAAATTATTAAACATTTCGGCACTCATGCAGAGAGTGATCTGTGCTGAAATAATAATGTTATTATTTTAAAAGCCATTCTTAACATGGGGAGGGGAGGGTGTTTTGTATATATTCTTGCAATTGAATAAAAAAAAACATATCATAAAACTTTAATTAAACGTGGAAATACGATTTAAAAAATAGCGCGGATCACTCTCTGCATTAGCACCAATATTTCTCCAGCATATTAGTGAAATTTATCATGCTTAAAAATTTAAAAAAAAAAAGTTTTGAAAAAAAACAAAAAACCCTCACCTTTCATAAACAAATGATTAAAAAAAAACACCCACAAACTGACTTTTAACTAAATAAGTAAAAAAAAAAAATTTTTTAAACTCGAAACTTTATTTTCATAAAAACAATAAAAAAGTCATGTTCAATCTATATTTTTTCTTTGAGAAACAAATATATTTCTGACTTACAAATGCGATAGAGACTCATATTATTTTTACTTT
Source organism: Euprymna scolopes (assembly GCF_053919585.1). Lineage (NCBI taxonomy): Eukaryota > Metazoa > Mollusca > Cephalopoda > Sepiida > Sepiolidae > Euprymna > Euprymna scolopes. The sequence continues at coordinate 23,300,673 of NC_136520.1, forward strand.
CTATGGTTTTTATATACCGCGTTTTTATTGGTTGCAAAATGGGTGACTGATTTATCAGAACATTGTAACTGAAAAATGAGCACCACTTTCAAATGTCGAAATAATGATTTCTTTTTTCTTTTTATTTTTAATAATCTGTTTAATTAGTGTCCAATCAATAATAATCCAGTGAAAAAAAATGTCCAAAAACCTATAAGTATAGAAATTACGCACTTACTTTTACAAAGATTATTTACGTTAACTCTTTTCATAAATAATTTTTAAAAAAAGTAACTAAACCATTTATTGATAATTTGTCACGTGTACAAACATTTATTTATTTACGTAGGCTTAACTCTTTTCATGAATAAGAAAAGTTTTACTCTTTAAGAATAATGAAAGGAAAAATGCAGAGAGTGATCCGCGCTATTTTTTAAATCGTATTTCCAAATTAAAGTTTTACGATATGTTTTTTTTTTATTCAATTGTAAGGTTAAAGTACAGAATAGGTACAAAACACCCTCCCATCCCCATGTTAAGAATGACTTTTTAAATAATAACGTTATTATTTCAGCACGGATCACTCTCTGCATGAGTATCATAAAAATTAATACAAATAATACTTATCTCAATAAGTGAAAGGCTCATTTCTACCGGAAATGAAATGGGGACAATCTCGCAGTTACGAAAAATATTTTCATTTATAATTTAATATTTTTATAATTCGCAATGTTAAATTATTTTAATAACATGCAAACATTCTTTGACTTTAAAAATAGATTTTCTGAAAATTTCAATTAAATTGGTAATGTAGAAATATGGTTCTATAGACTTTGAACGAACCAAAAATTACATTTTTATATATAGATATATAATTAGCATGAGGACGCCCACGTGTTCCGGGATTGAATGTTCCATACAACCAGTAGTTTCATTTTCATCGAAATTGGTGAAATTATACGTATATGAAAAACCAGGCAAAGTTTTATCGAAACGAAATAAAAAGGTCGTGCAACAAACTATCACACAAAATCGTTGAGTTGTTTGTTATTTAAATAAGAAATAAGATACTTTAAAATAATTTTAATAGTTCACTGGAGCCCTCTTTAACTAGTGATTTCATTAGGGATCAAGAACCCTCCCGATTTTTTTTTCACGAATCAATTTATAAACATTCTCTTCTGCTATCAGCAAGTTATATACATCCTCTGCTAGCAGGGGGTGGATAGAAATCTTGTTTTAGTAGTACTCTGGGAGGCTAATTCGTATCTGTTTGGATGCCTCCTGAGTTTCACTTTTTCAGTGTTCACTTAAAAAATAATGTCTTTTCTAGTGTGGGTTAGAAACTTGATTTTAGTAGTGCTCTCAATGTCTCTTTGATTTTATTTAATGCATTCAGTAGCGGTCTGGAGACCCCGTGAGTTTTATTTTATCATAACTCACTTCAAAAATAATTTCTCTTCTAGGATAGGAATAAAAATGAGTTTTATTACTGCTCTAGTGTTCTCCTTACTGTTATTTCTTTCAGTAGCGCTGAAGTTTTTTCTTTTCTTTTTTTTTTTTTGCTTACGCACTTAAAAACTATTATCTTTTTTGAGGGAGGTACTTAGTCACTTGCTTTTAATAGTACTCTGGAGGTCTCCTTAATTTTATTTAGTGCTTTCAGTAGCGCTACGGAAGTTTCCTGGATGTTATTCTTTTTTATTGCTTGCTTATAAAATTGTTTCTGTTTTATTTTGTTTAAAGGTGGTCGATAAACTTGATTTTAAAAACAAATTAGTTTCAGAATAATAAGAGATAAAGAAATAAGTTTTAAAACACGCGAGAAGAGTGTACGTTCCATTATATTTCATGGTGGGGATAACAAGCGCAAATAAATAAATATACAAATTGCTAATCTCAAAGAATTTCAATAAAATTTTTAAAATAAATATTAATTTCAAAATAAAAATACTCCACGAGTCTGATCTTTTAACCATCATGTTTTGAATTTCATTTTCACAGTGCTTATGGACGGTGGATTTCTATCAATTACGATGTATATATATATATATATATATATATATATATATATATATATATATATATATATATATAAATTATTTACTTTAATAATAATATACTTACAGACACTAGTGTTACATCATTTCGGGAATCTTCAGTGCAGGGTGTCACGATTAACACCAGTCGATAGATTCGAACCCGGCGACACAAGTCATGTCTGGCTTGAATAGCAATGACCGTATCCATTCGGCTACTATTAATCGCGTGTAATAACGTTGAAATTAAAAAAAATTATTTTTAGATGTTTTTTTACGTCAGTTAGTGATCTAATCATTATATGATGATCTATTTATAAAATCTAAATTGACTGACTTAATTCAACTGAAAGTGCTCAACGATATATATATATATATATATATATATATATGTGTGTTTATTTATATATATATATATATATATATATATATATATATATATATATATATATATATATATATTTGTGTTTATTTAGGGAGCAGGCTTTTGTTTCAGCAAACATTGATGAACATAACAAAATTATCCTGACTTTTGCAATTTTTCAAATAATTTATGTGTTATATGTATTACGAACGTTTTTGATTCCTCGTTGTATCATCTTCATGTGACATCGATCAATAAACAAAAAGCCGGAGTGAAGAGAATTTCAAAAAGCAGCCGAAAACGCACACTTAGGTAAACATCAAAAGAAAGTTAACAATCGAAAATTTAGGACGCCAGAATTAGCGTTAAAGGACTATCGTAATACGTGTTTTTAAATACTGAGAATATTGCACAGTCCTCTAGGGTGATGAAACGCAACGATTGAACAGATTTTTAAGAACTGAATCTCATTCCGGTGGCAGACATTTTTGCGTGTCTCTTAGAGTGCTTATCGTTCTAGAATGATTTGAACTTGATCGCAAACGATAAAATTTTATGCATAAATTTCTTTCTAAAACTTGGCTTTATGAGATGATGAGGATGTCACATCTGGTTCATTGATGCTGATAAGGATGTAAGTCTTATATCTATTCAAGACTGTTCGTTATTCGCTAAATCTTATGGGAATCAAACCTCTGCTCAATCTCACTAGATTTAATTTGTCCAGCATTATTCAGTATTTTTTTTTTTTTGCGTTAACAAAATCAAAGGCTTTATACAAAATCGTGCAGATGATGTTTGTAAATGGTTTTGCATTCCGATTTATTATCGTCATCGTTTCGTCTAGTTTTACTAGAGAAATAAGATTCTTTTCATAAATAAAGAAGACACAAAAATAGACGTTCACTGAGAGTTTTGATAAGCAGTTTTATTTGGAGAGTATTGACACGATAAATTAATGTATCCTTGGCTGAATATTCACGTCTTAATTAAATTTTCTTACTTACTGAAATGAGAAACATTTACGGACGGAAATTTAACGAAACATTCCGCTTAGATTATTTTTGGAGACTCGTATGCGCCGCTTAAGTAGAGAAACTAATTTGAAAAACGGTGTTTCTCTCAGCTCAATTCAGGTTGTACTAAGATTGATTGTTAGGTGTTTACTGAAATTCTTTAGAACATATCAAACTCTTAATACCAGCGATTAACCAATTGGCCATGTTGGGTGTTGTGCAAAAAGATAAACTTCCGATTTTGCAAGGGTATTTTAGATATGAAAGTTTTTATGCTATTCTAAACAGTCATTGCGTACGGATGCACTCTGCGATGGAAAGAAACATCGGAGATTATTTTGAACTACATTTTCATCTTATGAGATGACCGAGTGAACGGAATATCCCATAGCAGACAGGACAGTAGACGCAGAATGTTCAGGGCAAGTTATCAAGTAAAGGGTTGCAAACGTTGCGTCAGTACCGGGAACGTGAGTAGGTTTGGCAACAATCTGAGAAAAGATTGTACACGTGAAAAATAATCAAAACCTCACTTCATCAAGTGGATTAACCTATCAGCATTGTGAACATAAAAGTCAGCACATACATGGTTACATACATGGTTACATACATGGTTACATACATCGTTACATACATCGTTACATACATGGTTAGTGTCAGGTGAACAGAAGAGATATGGTCGATTTTTTTCAGAGATTCTCTCAAAGAGTGTAACTCTATTCATGTGCAGATGATAAAGAAAATACGATGAATGTATTGAATCTCTATATGTCATCTCTAACGGAGCTATGACCACAAAACCCCCTTAAAATTTCTAAAGCTTGTATCTGATTTTAATGAAATTTAAACCATGTGGAGAAGACAGTAATCTAGACAGTTTCACAAAATTTCACCTTCTTTGAGGGCATTAAAAATAAAACAAGATGTTGTTATGGGCATAATGCAAAAGGGTATAATGTTCTTCATTAAATCCCGGGTGATGTCAAGTCTTTGTTATTGTAAAACATGAAGGAAATATTTTCGTCGCTTTTTTTCAAACAGATAAACCAAAACTACATTATTTGAATGAGAAACTAATCGTTCTTCATTAGATTTGAACTTATGTTCAGCGACCCTAATATATTTCTAGGCGATCGTTTTACCATCCAACCGCGAGATTTTTAATTGTGTCAGCGTCTCTATTGGACATTAATTTCCGGCAACTGTGAACGCTGAGAGCGTTTGATTCATTGGATATACTAATGGCAGCTTTTATTTAATTAAGTCACGCGTGTTCGTATTTATGGGTACCCGGCGTTGCTCGTGTGTTGAGCAAAAAAAAAACTTGTAGTAGGCAGTCAGGCTCGGACCCGTACCATGAGCGCAACTAGCAGCACGTGCCAGACGGTCACTTCTATGAACTTCCTATAGTCCTGTTATGTAAATATATTATAACTAACAATTATTTGAAAATACATAATTTGAAATCAAAATTAAAAATTCCGCCAGAAACTTTTTGCCAACACACACACACACACACACACACACATGTATATATATATATATATATATATATATATATATATATATATATATATATAGGATAAGTCATTGGTATCGCCGGTTTCAAAATTGATAATAGACAACTGTTGTAGATCCCAATTTAGGTCTTCTCAGCCGTTTATAACAGGAAGTGGAAACATACACATACATTATGAGATCTCTCCTTTTAATTAATCTTCAAATTCAAATAAATTAATTTAAATTGAATTAAAATTTGTCCGTTTAGTATTTTGGACAAACAAGGGGAAAAAAGAGAAAAAAACGAAAAAGGAAAAACTGGAATTATTCTGTTGTTAATGATTTAATATACGTGAATTATTTATCGAGTCCCCTAATAAATGCATTCATCAATTTTTCATCCCTTCCGATGTTAGACGGATTATTTATAGTTTAGCTAATTCGTAAACTAATCTAAGGGAGAAAACTTTGTAAAGGTCTGATCGATCTCACAAAAAACTTTTATATCCAATCTAATTCGAGCGGATAATAATTATTTTTATTTATATAATATTATATTAAGCATTATTCTTTTTCTATGTGTACTATATTATACTTGTTTATATTCTCCTTCAATTGCCTACTCTTATAATAATTTCGGTGGTCGTTTAATTCGTGAGGGATCCATTTATTAAGTTTTTTGTCTGTCTAATCTCTTTCTAGTGGTTCGGCATCATCTTATACGTTATGTCTAATTCAGAAGCAAGTTCTCGTGCATGGATTTGCTTCGTAAATGAAAGTCTAAATTTCTTCGAAATAGTCTGAAGGACTATAAAGTTTAAATATACTCCTTGAAACTTTTTCTAAAAAGACTAATCCATTAGATTGGACAAGTTTACAATAAAAATTAAATTTAAATTAAAATTTAATTTAAAATTTAAAATCAAAATTAAAATGAAAATTAAAAAAAATAATATTTATATTTAAAAATGTAAATGTAGTTTTTGGTTTTGTGAGAAAAGCTATGGAAAAATGGTAAATAGAAATTTTTATAAGCTATTCTATATTAATAAATTTGAAATCAGATTTTGTCTTTTTTCTTTACAATTAATTAAAAAAAAGAAGTTTAAATGTGCGGAACAAATGCCTGAAAGAGTGTATACACAGGAAGAGGACACTTTATGTAAACTGCAAGGAGAAGAAAACATAAATCTGATTTCAAATATATTAATATTAAATAGTTTATAAAAATATAGAGGACGGAATATAATTTATAGATTTATATATATATATATATATATATATATATATATATATATATATATATATATATATATACAGTAGAACCCCGGGATACGGTGGCCCTAGAGTTTTTTAGGTTACGATGTGGAATACAATGTTTTTCGCCTGCTGATTACGGTATTTGCCCCGCTTTACGATGTTAATTGTAATGTTATTTTACAATATACATGTGTATTATATACTGGAATGGTTTTTTTCTGGCTAATTTTTATGCCGTATCCCGGGGTTAGACTGTATATGATATATATATATATATATATATATATATATATATATATATATATAAGGTAAAATTAAAAGTCAAGAACAATGCGAGATTTTTTTTTATATAGAGTAAAAGTAAATGAAAACAAAAGAAATAAATTTCTTTTTTGTTTTTTCTTTTTCACACAAATTTTAACTCTAAACAACAGTAATTTTTTTTCTGTTGTATTCAATGGTATTATAAATCTCAATATATTTCAGACCTATTAGTCCTTTTTCAAGAGAAGACAGCGGAAGAGTGTTCAAAATTGGAAAAGCAGCTATAGAGTTTGCCACGTGATACCGTGAAATATAAAACAAAAAATGACGTTAGGAGAACGTTAAAATAAATCAGTTGGTGTTTAAAATACTTGTTGCGTCTGTGAATCAAGGGAGATGACTATTCAATCAAGGGTTGAAGGGAAGCAACTCTGTGAGATTTTATTAATCTTTTAATTATTTTAAAACAATAATTTTTTTTCTTTCTTTTTATTATTTTAATTATTGTTTTTCTGATGTTTTAAACTTATATTATAAAAGCGGAGCTCAATTCCAGTCTATTGTTTAGTGTGGGAGTATTTTTTGAAATAATTAAAGATTCGAGAATACGAAGTTGACCTACGTTTCTTGAAGAAGCAAGAATGTTGATGTGAAAATCCGGTTCTGAATTAATGCAAGTGCGAATATGTTTATAGAACGACGAAGCAGTAGTGTTTAAATGCTCTTTAATGCGGTGGTGAAGCAATCTGGTAGTGCTTCCAATGTAAGATGCACTGCATTTAGCGCATTGTAGGTCGTAAACAACGTGGTTCTTAAAGCATAAACCTGTGTGTGATATTGGGCAATTAGAGAGTGAACAAGGGGAAGGTGTATGCGATGGATGTTTTCGGTTGAGCTGTTGTCTTAAAGTAGATCCAGTGTGGATGAGTTGAATGTTGAGTCCCTCGCTGCGGATGGCTTTTCGGATTGAAGATGAGACTTTGTCACTGAGGAAGGGTAGTTTTAGAAAACAATTGTTAGACAAGGGTCGGGTGTTGCGTTTTTTCTTTTTAAGTGAGGATAAGATCGTATTAGGGTAGCCGTTTAGTGAGAGGGTCTGTAGGAAATTGTTAGTGTTCAAGTACTACTTGATTTTAAAATACAAATAAAAAAAATGGTGCCATGTGCACTGAATTCTACAGAAAACCCGCCAGCAAACGCCTCTTCGTACATTTCAAATCTGCACTACCTCTCAAGGACAAACTAAACTACGCACATGCCGAAATCTCACGTATACAAGACAAATGCACTAACATCTCCGACAAACATACACACACTAACAATTTCACTCTTGTTCACTCTCTAATTGCCCAATATCACACACAGGTTTATGCTTTAAGAACCACGTTGTTTACGACCTACAATGCGCTAAATGCAGTGCATCTTACATTGGAAGCACTACCAGATTGCTTCACCACCGCATTAAAGAGCATTTAAACACTACTGCTTTGTCGTTCTATAAACATATTCGCACTTGCATTAATTCAGAACCGGATTTTCACATCAACATTCTTGCTTCTTCAAGAAACGTAGGTCAACTTCGTATTCTCGAATCTTTAATTATTTCAAAAACAATAGACTGGAATTGAGCTCCGCTTTTATAATATAAGTTTAAAACATAAGAAAAACAATAATTAAAATAATAAAAAGAAAGAAAAAAAATTATTGTTTTAAAATAATTAAAAGATTAATAAAATCTCACAGAGTTGCTTCCCTTCAACCCTTGATTGAATAGTCATCTCCCTTGATTCACAGACGCAACAAGTATTTTAAACACCAACTGATTTATTTTAACGTTCTCCTAACGTCATTTTTTGTTCTATATTTCACGGTATCACGTGGCAAACTCTATAGTTGCTTTTCCAATTTTGAACACTCTTCCGCTGTCTTCTCTTGAAAAAGGACTAATAGGTCTGAAATATATTGAGATTTATAATACCATTGAATACAACAGAAAAAAAAATTACTGTTGTTTAGAGTTAAAATTTGTGTGAAAAAGAAAAAACAAACAACAAAAAAAAGAAATTTATTTCTTTTGTTTTCATTTACTTTTACTCTATAAAAAAAAATCTCGCATTGTTCTTGACTTTTAATTTTACCTTATAATTTTATTCAACAATGCTTCAAGCACACTACAATCTACTTATATATATATATATATATATATATATATATATATAGGCAGCATTTTTCTCTGAAGCATATTTCATTAAATAAAATAGATTTAAATATAGTGATTATATCAGCCAGTTCCTGCCAGAAGTGGAGACTGTTATTTGAAGTTGGAAAAGATTGAAAATAGAATTAACATCTATTTTATTTCATGAAATATATATATATATATATATATATATATATATATATATATATATGTGTATATATATATAAGAGAGAGAGAGAAAGAGAAAGAGAGAGAGAGAAAGACAGAGAGAGGTAGAGAAAGGGAAATCAATAAAGAATGAAAATAATGATATAACAGTATATATTAATATATAGAGGTTCATTTATTCATTCAATTAAAGGTGTAGGGTAAGTGAGACTATTTAAACGATGGTATTTCGGAGCCTAATGCTTTTCATCGGTAGAGGAGATCAAATGCTAGGTAACATAATAAGGACGCGACGTCTTGCGATAGTTACATTATGAGCGAAACAAAATATTGATGCTCTTTAATATATACATAAGAAGGGGATGATAATTAGTAGGATGGATTCAACTAAACACTAAATAAAAACAATATTTTTTAAATAGGCACATAAAATAGTGGAGACGGGCAACACAGGTAACAAATATTTTTTTTAAATGATGACATGAATTGGTTAGCCTAACTTTACTTGGAGTAAAAGACTAGATTCAATATTTAAAATAATTTTGTTCATATGTTTTAAGGGTGGTGGTGTCTAATCAACACTACTGGAGACTCATGATGTAAAATTCTGTCTTGTTTTTAAATCCCCGAAACAGTGTTTCATGGTAAATAACTGATGATCCCTTTAAGAAGATTGGTACTATTGTTTGTTCATGTAAGTAAAACTATTCAGTGATTCGGGAGATTAATTGACTTACTGACAAAATAATGTTCTAACGAAAGACAATTTAAAAAAAATAGTTTTTAAGGTTTTAAAGAAACCTCCAAGACTATGTATCGATCGATAGATGGGAAAGTAGATACACATGATGCATAAATTTATTTCTAGAGAAAAGAGATAGAGTTATGTATTAATTTTAATATATTATTCTCCTCATTTTATAAGCACAATTAGTTTTACAACTTGAATCTGAAATAAAATATATTCAATTGAATAGATAAAAATTGTCTTATCTCTCGTTTGAAAAATAGTTCATATTTATTTAATGTAGCTGATATGAATTATTATCTCAGCACAGGAATGCACATAAGTATTAGACGATGATAAATGATTCCAACTATTTTCATTTATTCATCTCGTGAATTATTCTGTATTGTTTAAAACAAAAATGTCATTTCTGGACTTGAATAAATGTAATACGCTTATCTTTTCTATATAATAATTTGATTGCAGAAATTCCCCTCTGGACCAAATTACGATAGGTTCGCAATGATAGATGCCACATTCGAATTTATTGCGTCTAAACTTTTACTCGCCATCTTATGTAATTTATGAACACCATCACAGCCATATTTATTCGATGTAATAAAATCTTATCTTATATTTCCTAGGAGCGAAATTATCACCATTGCCAAAATCTAAAGACGGAGTAGCTCATATTTTTCCCTCTAACTAAAAAGTCCTCCCGCTCTCTTAAACAGGGCCGAGTACTTCTACAAACATTATGCCCATACTGACCTGACACCATTATTAACTGGATTGCGCATTCATACACTTACAACTACCAGTGCACTTCGCTATTCAAAAATACTGATTTCTTACCCCATAACAGCCCGCCTATTGTCATTGGCTGCACGATGACATTTTATTATTCCAAAAACTAACACCGCAGCCCTAATTCACTACGGCAGTTCAGTCGCCACACATTGTTATACATCATTTATTCCATTTAAAATTACACATGCCATCACGCATTGCTGTGAATCATTTAATCACTGTAAAGTTACACATGCCTTTTTCTATTACTTGCATTACCGTTATTTACATATTGTTAAAACTAAAACAATTACGTCGCAGCTTTCTATACATCATTTCTGGTTTTAGCGTCCTATATTTTTGTGTTTTTGGTGTATTTACTTTTGGGTAGGGTGAATTTATAGATTGTTACATTTAGATAATTACATTGCAGATTTCTTTACATCATATCATGTTTTACCGTCCTATATTTAGCTAAATTATATTGTAACAGACTAGAAAACTTTTAATGATACTTAAGAAGACAAAATATATGATCTACAGAAATAACACACAACTCTTCCCTTTTGAATTAATTCTGATTTTTCTTTTTTTTTTAATTAATATTCAGTAAGTTCAGTTTCAGTATTTTTGTTATTTTTGTTTCAATGCAAGTTTTTAAGTTTTCTAATGTTCTTGTAAATAGCTCGTAATAATTAGCGGCATTTTTTTAATATTGTTTACCAGATCTTACTTGCTAGGACCTAAAGCATGGCGTCATTTTTCAGTGACTGGGCCTACGATTATAAAGGTCACGATAATGTGTGATTCCTGGAGGTTTGGTTATCAGGTTTTGTTTATCAATATTCATCTATTTCGTTTTATGAGTTTTACTGGACTTTTTAAGTTTTCATTTGTGATTTTTAGGGAGGTAATGTCATTTTTCCTGGATATTTGAAAGTGTTCTGGGTGTAGAGTTTCTGTTTGGACAAGCAGATACCGAGATGTCAGTTCAACAAATTCCTATGTGTATGTCTTCCTCCTACTAGCCTATCATCCTCTCACCTGATCGAGCTCAATGGCGCCACTATTAAAATCTGCAATAAAGCTGTCACTATATTTTTATAAATCAAGGTGTTGTCATTCTTCTGAATACTACCGTATTCAACACAATCCTGTAGAGAAATCTGAAAAACCACAAGGCAAAGCCTACTTGCTGTACTCTACTTTGATAATATTCCCATTTCTTTGAGTCAGTTGAATTCCTTGTCAATCTGATTTAATGACATGATGAACCATTTCTTTTTAAAAATTGGTTTAGTTCAAACTTGACAGTCATTTTTTTTACTTCCAAATTCTTAATTCTTTCCTTTAGTTTCCCTTTTTTTTTTATTACATTTTCACCCCAAACAAGGCACATTGCCACTCAGGTGTAGGGGGCTACTATCAGGGTCAGCAACTACTGGGGCACTATGTAGGGATTTGGGCAGCAAGATGTCGGTTCACGTTGCACTTGAACTTCTGCATGTCAGTACAGTTAGGGAGGCAGGATCCTGGAATGGAATTCCAAAGTCTAGCGGTTATGGGGAAGAAACTACTGGAGTAGAAAGATCTTTTACATTTGGGGATCTCTACTGTGTGGGGGTGGGATTTAGCTGCCTGTCGGGTTTGTCGAGGGTGTCTGCGTCGTGGAGGCACAAGTGTATGCAGTTCGTCAGAGCATTCACCATTAAAATACTTGTAGAACAAGCAGAGGGATGCAACGTTTCGTCGATGGGACAGGGGCTGAAGCTTAGATGCCAGTTCAGGGCCTATCAGGTTGGCGACTCTTTTTTTAACCTTGTCTAGGAGCGAGAGATTAATAGTAGACGCACCAGCCCAGATGTGACAACAATACTCCATACATGGGCGAATGGTGGCCTTATAGAGATACAGGATACTTTCAGGTGTCAGTAGTTTTCTAGCACGGTAGAGAGAGCCTACCTTTTTTGCAGCGGCCCTGGCAATGTTTTCAATATAATTGTTCCAACTTATGTTTCCTGTGAACATTAGGCCAAGCAGTTTGAAAGATGTACTCTCAGACAGGGAGTCACTGGCCATTGCTATTGGTGGCAGAGAAGGTTTCTTGTAATTATTGAAGGAAACCAGTTTGGTCTTGGCAGCATTGAATGTGACCATCCATTTATGTCCCCATTCCACTAAAGATTTGAGGTCATCCTCTAGTGTTTTTGCCATTTCTTTGGTTATGTGTTCATTTGTTTTCCTGTCATGCCTGTTATAGAGTGTGGTGTCATCAGCATATATACCCATCTCAGAGGCAATTTTGTCGGGGAGGTCATTTATGAATATCAGGAACAATAGAGGTCCAAGGATAGAACCCTGGGGCACCTCCGCATTTATATCATATTGTTTAGATGTATGACCATCGAGGACAACCTGGGTTTTTCTCTTATCTAAGAAGGATTTAATTATGTTAAGTATTCTACCAGTGATACCGTATGATTTAATTTTCCCGAGGAGACCCATTTGCCATACCCTGTCAAAAGCCTTAGATATATCTAGAGCTACCGCTCTGCCCTCCCCCGCTTTGTCCAGTGAATGGTATATACGTTCAGAGATTACAGTGAGGATGTCAGCTGTGGAACGGGCTTGTCTAAATCCATATTGTTTGTCAGTCAGAAGTTTAGCATCTGTAAGGTGCCGGACTAGAGCATGGTTAATTATGGTCTCAAATATTTTGGCGAAAAGTGGGAGGAGGCTAATGGGGCGATAATTTGATGGGTCAGTTCTTTCGCCAGAATTCTTGAATATTGGTACCACAGAAGCGGTTTTCCAACAGCCCGGAAAGCATGATTCATTAAGGCATTTGTTGTAGAGTTTGGAGAGAACTGGAGCTACTTTGGCTGAGCACTTTTTTAATAGCACAGCTGGGATGAGATCAGGTCCACATGCTTTTAAAAAATTGTTTCTGAATTTGAAGTTTCAGTATTTTGAAGTAAAGTGTTTATAGGCTCATTCCGTAATTAAAAATTTTCCATACACATCCAGCTCAAAATGGTATTCAAGTTGTTCATTAGGAATATCCTTGATTTCAAAAGTTTCCATTTTAATGTATCCTTAAAGATTAGCATGTCTTTAAATTATAGTTTTTTTACTCGTGACACTTAGTTATTTTGCTTGTTTTCATAAAAATTAGTTTTCCAATTTTTTTCATGTTTGAAAAGTGATTATTGACAAATCTGAGCTGGAATCAAGTTGTGACTGAATCTATTTTCATTAAAGTGCGATGACATTGCACGAAAGGAACTGGTGTTGGTGTGACAGCATGAGTTAAAAATGTATGGAAATTTTTCTGCTATTAAAAACAGTGCATTAGCATTGTTGACTCTCTGGCATATGTACACGGTATGCTGATATATGAAAATGAAACCTGGCGATTGAGCGTTGATGATATGTGTTGCATGAAGAGAAATGATATGGGAATGATATTATAGATGTGCAATATGAGTCTTAAAAACAGTCTTTGGTTTGATTCGGGACGATATAGGTTGATGTCAACAGAATAGGAGACTTCATTTGTCTGGTCACATTGACAGAATGAACTAGATTGCTTGGGTTAGTAGGTGTTGAACCGTCCAAGTAGGAGGGTCAATTGTTAGAGAAAGGTCAAAAGAAAAGTAAAAACATGGAAGGGATAGATAAATTAAAAAATGATCAGAGATTGATTTGTTTAGAAGTCAATTCTAAAAGCTATTCAATACATGCCAGCATGTAAACCAGAAGATGAAAAAGATGATGAAGATGATGATGTATTTGAGTGTATGATGATGATGATGATGATGATGATGATGATGATGATGATATCTATACAAAAATACATGCAATTTCAGGATAATATTGGTTTAACAAGGGTTGGTATGCCGTAAAACTCAACACATATGATTAATAATCTAAGAAATCTGATTTAAAAGACAATATGTGATTCCTTATTGTGATTTACATTAATTAAGTTTAAAGTATATGAAAAACAAAAGATTATTAAAAGATGTGGAGCAAAAAATACTAATTTAGTAGATTTATCAAGGTAATCAAGCATCATTAATAAATTCTGACGTTGAAAAAATCTTTACAAAATTACATGCAAAAATCAAAACAAATTAATATTTTTAACGTAAAAGAAAAATCCACATAAAATCAAAACAAATTAATATTTGCTCAAATGTGAACAGTGAACTCATTTGACCTGCCACTACTTAAAAAAAAAATTCAATTATTTGATAAAATATGGCAGTCCCTTTAGAAGCTAATTGCTTCTATATACATTTTTAGTTTACAGAGATGAGGGAACACACCTAACAATAGACTCGTTGTTCATCTTGTTGTCTCGGATACCAAACAAGTGACATATTTAGCTCATGTTGAACTTTATAAAAATTGATTTAATTTTACTAAAACTACTTTGCTCTTATTAAGATACTTGTAACTAACACTTTAAGTTTTTAATGGCCCGAGGCGAGTTTGGATCAGTGAAGCCTATTATTGGTAAAGTTTAATAAAATTTATTTCTACGTTACTTACCGTGTTGCAAAGGATATATATTACAAAACTCATAATGAGCAATCCATTAGTTTAGGAGTTTATCATGTACAATGAAATATATAACATAGCGGACAAATTAATCTTTAGTTGACATTTGACAATATTACCCACATTTATATATATGTGTGTAAATGTCAAAATTTACAAAAGAAAACTGTGTCCATGTGACTCACTGTGTTGCCTAGAATATATATTCCAAAACTCATAATGATTCATTTGGGAGATTACTCTGTACATATACATACATATATTACATATATGAATAGGCTGTCATCGTCAAGTTCAATGGGTTCCTGTTGATTGACCTTTTTACCTTATTTTCGCCAGCTTTTGTTTATTGTACTTTTTGCTGGTTTTGGTGTAACCAATTTAATATCAGTTAGCATTCCTGGCCAATTGACGTCATGGATATAGGCCGTTTTAAATCCCGGGATTTCCCATTGTGTTCTTTTGATTACCCGGATACAGCTCCATAACACTATTATAGGTCACCTTTCCTGGGATTGACTTATTGTGTTCTTTGTTCGCCCGGACAGCTCTCCCTAACACACACACACACACACACACACACACACACACATATATATATATATATATATAGAGAGAGAGAGAGAGAGAGATGTTATTTATTTGTTTTTGTTGGCGATACTTTTGAATGAATTCAAATATTTATATGAAAGTGCATTTTCACCTAAATGCAAGTTGGAAATAACTTTCCCTTTTACCAGTTTGATACCCCAAATGGTGGGCGACATATATATTGTTCAAAATATAATTTAAAATGTGTTTCAAACAATATATATGTGTGTGTGTGTGTGTGTGTGTGTGTGTGTGTGTGTGTGTGTGTGTGTGTTGTCGTAACACAATAGTAAAAGAAGAAAATCAAGTCAAAGTTGGTTTAACAAACGAAGTGTATTAACATCACAGGTACAAAGGTAGGAATACAGGTATAACTGACTAGCGCTCAGCTAGGCAGTGGAGTACTGTCGCTACTTCTCACCAGTGTAGACATTAATGCCACTATTTATATAGCGAGAACCGGTGTAATTTCTCTTATGCATAGAAAGGCCGGTAACCCTCGCTCCTTTGAAATTATCCCGTCTGGAGATTAATAACATTTCTGTTTTGGGTTCACCCTAATCAACTCAGTTGATTTCCGTTTTCTTTTTGACCTCCTATGCTCAGGAGCTGTCTCTGGTATGGACACCTGAAAGTATCAAACACTGTGTCTATGATGTCCTCCTCGGGCGGTCTGGTCACTACTTCACTGTTCGAGTATCTTTTCCGCATTGAATTAGTGTGACGTTTGTGCACGAAATCTGGCCACTTTATCATATAGACCATGTTGCCCATTTTTTTGTCAATAATGCCGGACTCCCAAAAAGTCTAATTATTTTTGTGAATCTTGTAGAAGACTCGTTCGCCAACTTTACACCGTTTTTTGTTATCGTTTTCTTTAGGTTTGGCCTATCCTGTTTTGGTAACAACTTGTAGAAAATCGATCTAACCTTGCGTCCAAACATGACCTCGGCAGATGTCTTCGACATTTCGATGTTTGCATTCGACGTGATCCTGTAGACCTGTAAAAACTGTTGGATTGACTTATCCGTCGGTGATCCACTAGCTTTTTTCAGAGCTTTCTTGAATGTATCAACGGATCTCTCCACTTGCTCGTTACTTCTCGGGTGGAATGGTATATGCTCGATTAGATGATCCTCACAGAAATGTTTAAATTCAGTAGACGTGAATTGCGTTCCATTGTCTGTGACAATGCAGCCTACTACCCCAAACCTAGCAATAGTTCATACAGGAAGTTAATAGTTGCCTCGAATGTGGGGTTCTTGCGTTTTAGTATTTCCGGCCACTTAGATAGGCTGTCTACAACAATGAGATAATAGAACCTCTCTAGCGGTCCCGCAAAGTCTAAGTGATTTCTCGACCAGGGCCGATCCGGTTTTATCCACGATCCGAATTGAGTCGGGGAGCTTTTATAGCTAATGCGCATCCCCATACACTCCCTGACTTTTTCTTCTATATTCTTATCCATGTTTGACCAAAAAGCGAAAGAGCGCATAAGGCTTTTCATTCTTGATATGCCTGGATTTCCTACATGGAATTCCTTGGGCATTCTTTTCTGTAGTGTTGCAGGAATTACCACCCTGCCACTATATAACAGGACGTTATCGCAAATTGAATAGATTCCCTTATCCAGTTAGTTATTGTTGATTTTTCTTTCGTGCTTATAATAAATTCGTCTACCTCTGCCTTACTCTTAAACTCATCAAGTGTCACATAAAGTATTTTTTTTATCTCAACTTCCGCTTGAATAGCTGCTATTACCATATCCTCCAATGGTTCTGTCTGCTTAGGTATTAACTTTGCTAACCCGTCTGCATGACCAAGTTTTTTGGATGGTACATACTCCATTTGAAAATTGTAGTTCATGAGCATGGTACCCCATCTTTGGAGTTTATTCGCCGTATGTTGTGGTAGTCCCTTTTTTCAATCCGAAAATCGTTAATAATGGTTTGTGATCTGTTTGTAACAGAAATTGCCTACCGTGCAGGAAACGATGACATTTCTTTACCGCGAATATAATGGGTAGCGCTTCTTTTTCAATTCGCAATTTTTTTTTTCGGCTGGCAAACGTGTCCGGGATGCATGGGATATGGGTTTTACTTTTCCATCATCCATTTTGTATAATATGCATGCTCCTATGCCATAGGCGCTGGCATCGCTTGCAACTACAATATCACGCTTTAGATTATAGTGTGCGAGAAACAAGTCAGACGTTAATATATCTTTAATTTCCTGAAATGCTTCTTCACACTCTTGCGTCCAGGCCCATTTTTGGTCCTTCCTTAAAAGTTCATTTAAGGGTGATCTTAGTTTATGCATATTTGGCACAAATACATTGTAATTTTCCAACCCTAAGAAACTTTGTAGAGACGCAATATTTTCTGGTGTAGGCATATCTCTTATTGCACTCGATCTATCTGGATTCGGCCTTCTTCCATGTTCACCGATGATTTGCCCCAAGTAATTTATTTTCCTCATGAAAAACGTACATTTATTCTGGATCTTACATGATCCTTGTGTATCGCTTTGCTACCAATGTTGGATTTTGCAGTAGGATGATGCGTTAACATCATCCTACTGCAAAATCCAACCCATTAAACATAATGTCCATAATTTGCTGAAAAATCGCAGGGGTGACTTTGACCCCAAAAGGAAGTCTGTTAAACTTGTACAATCATCGACTGGAACTTGCAAATACACGTCACTGAGGTCGATTTAAAAAAAATATTTCCCTCCACTCAATTTCGCAAATATTTCTTCAGGGCTCGGAAGCGGATAATGGTGCTCTTGTTCTGCACAAACCCTGCTCTCCTTTTTAATATTAACCGTTGGTGCAGCACACTCACTATGATCAATTTTTTCAATGACACCCATGTTTTGGAGTCTTTCTAATTCACCGTCTATTTGTTCTATAGCGGCGTATGGAACATTTCTTTTCTTTGCTTTGACTTCAAATTTTGCTACTGCTTTTGCACATCTTCCAAGACCGCCTGAAAATACGTCAAGAATTTTTTTAACTCCCTCTTAAGTTTTTTTGCCTCTACATTCGAATCCCAAACTTTTTGGCAAAAAGAGCTTAAAGGTAGATCCCATAGTCTAAACTTTTCGAACAGATCAGTTCCAAAGAGGTTATTTGATTTCCGCATGAAAAAATGTTTGCTTTTTCGGTCTTATTCTGAAAAGAAATATTCGTCAATAATTCTCCTTCGAAAATGATTTTTTCACCACTGATGCTTCTCGTCGTTTTGTGTGATTTAATCATAGTCTCCCATACCTCTTCCATGTACGTACATTAATAATGGAAATGTCAGACCCACTATCAAGCTGTAGTCTTTCTTTTAAAACATTTTAACCTATACATATTTCCGGCTATTTCGTTCTTCATGCTTAATTTTTGTAAGTTTAATGGAAGTCTTCTTTCTATCAGACTTTTTCTCTATAATGTGATGCCCTATGTTCTTTCTGGTAGTATATGTCACATTGCCTAAATTTGAAGGGACACTCATTGTACTTATGTTTATCTCCACACCTCCAACACGGTCCAGGTGGATCTTTTCCCTGTTTTTTTCTCTGGTTATTTTTTTAAGCCAATTTTTTCGTTTGATGGATCTTTTTAATGTGCGATACTCCACTTTCATCTATGTCATGACTGTTCTGTTTCAACGCAACAAACCGTTCACAGTCTTTCGCTAAGTTTTGTAGTTTTAAATTCGGCTCGTTTTCAAGTTCATTTAAAACACGACACCTAATTTCAACCTCTTTATTTAAGACCAACCCTTGCACAAAAATGAAACATTTAAAATTATCTGCTGATAATTCCTCCAGTTTAAAATCGTCGCAATGCTTGTTTACTATACTTGCATAAGTAGTGAAGTCGTCTTCCTCTCTTCTAGTGGCATTCATACACTTATATTTCCTGTGAAAAGAGATGTTTTTGTAGAAAACAGTTCTGTTAGTAGCGTAACTGTCTCTCGGAAGTTCAACTCACTGGTCTTTTTGGGGAGAATAAAATTTACAAACTTTGTATGTTCGGCTGCTCCTAATTTTCTTAGCAAAAGCCTAACTGTTTAGTGTCTGTCCATGCACTGCAATCCGATACAAAAATATCTTCATTTCTCTTATAGAAATGGGCGAAAGTGACATCTACTTCTGAGTTATAATTAAAGTTTTCAATGGCGTTCCACACAGCTGTCTGCGAGAATGCGTTATGATTCTCGTTTGCTTTCGTTACCTGTGTTTCTTCCAGAATTTTCCGTTGTTCCTCCTGTGTTTTCATCAAGATTTTTTGAAACGTTTCTGTTGTTGCAACACCTCTTTTTTTAAATTTCTCTTCACTTTCAAGTTGTCTTTGTTGCAAAGTGAGGTTTTGTTCTGCTTAAATTTTTTTTAATTTCTCTTCTCTTTCAAGTTGTCTTTGTTGCAATGCGGGATTTTGTTCTGTTTGAAATTTGAATAATTGCAAACGAGAATCTTTGAACTCGGCGCCCATCGTAACGAATTCAATTTACGAAACACAGTTTACACCTGAAATAAAAAATCAGTTTTCCCAATATTATTTTGTGAGCAAAAAGTCCATTTAAGCTTTTCTTACTTTAATTCTTTTGTTTGAAGCATAAAAGTTAAGAAAAAGTACGTTTGGAAATTTAATTGGTTGTACGCGATATTTCTTTCCGTCGTGTACGTGGTTTTACGTAGCAAACAATAAAATCCTTCGCTTTTTAACGGGTCGGCCTTTTTGTACGGGAAAATCATTTATTTCATTTTAAGGTCCACTCTGACCCGGAGTGGTAGTACCTGTTAGGGTCCCAATTATGGGTTAAATAGAAACCGACTTGCAAACAACAAATATGTTCTATTATATAAGAAAATCTTTCCTACCTTCAATGACCTCGGGTTTTGAGAGATGGATGCGAAAGCGTCTTTCCCTTTGTGATTGTTTTTTATACTAATGGATAAATCATGTGACCCTAGACCTTCTATAAAATTGTATGGGTTGACTAGCTTGTATGTTATTTTTTACCCCCATCTTTACAATCGGTTCACACCGTGTCTGAAGTTGTTCCTTTTCTTCTTTTTCCTTTTCTTTTTTTCTTCTCTTATTTACAATTGGGACACCGTCTTGGTGGTTCCTTTGTTTTTTCTTTTCTCTTTCTCTCTCAGCCAGTTGTCATTGATGTGTTAGGATAAATTTCTTAGCCTCAGACCTTGGTCCTTGATTATACCTTTTTTATAGCATCCTATTAAGAAGTCGCTATAATTTAAAATATTTTCATCCAAATCTTTGTATTCGGCATTAAATAACCTGAAAAGGGTTGATATGCTGTAAAACAAAAACAACCAACCAACCAACCTTCTCTTATAAAATATGATGCTTAGTCAACGTGTTTGTTCCAATATCAGAAATAACGACTCGAATTTGTGGTAGTTAATCTTAAGTCATTTGAAGAAAAAGACTCTTACCGTGAAAAAAACTGGTTTCTTGCGCAAAAAAACGGAACCTTCTTCCTTTTTTTTCTTTCGAAACACTCGTGCCAGTCTGTTCAATTATTTTAATAATTGACCATATTATTCGCGTTCTCTCGCTGTAGGATTTTGACAACAAGTCTTTAGTTTTTTTTTGTTTTTTTTTCATAACATCGTCACATTACTATTGCAGTAATTAATTTGCTGTTAATCCTTGCGCAAAATATCTGTTTGAAATGACGAAGGTGTTTTTGCCGTAAAAATCTCGCTAATCCTTTTTGTGATTGTTTGCAATGATATCGTTTCGATTCCGTCGTCGCCGCCAATCTGTTGTGTCGTAACACAATAGTAAAAGAAGAAAATTAAGTCAAAGTTGGTTTAACAAGCGAAGTGTATTAACATCACAGGTACAAAGGTAGGAATACAGGTATAACTGACTAGCGCTCAGATAGGCAGTGGAGTACTGTCGCTCCTTCTTACCGTTGTAGACATTACTGGCACTATATATATATATATATATATATATATATATATATATATATATATATATATATATATATGGTGAGAACCGGTGTAGTTTCCCTTATGCATAGAAAGGCAGGTATAACATATATATATATATATATATATATATATATATATATATATATATATATATATATATATACACACACACACACCTAATTTTATATATATCGAGATATTCATCTAAGGCTACTTAAAGAGATAATGAGAGACGTAATAAAATGACAAAACTTATAGACAACAATTTCTAGTAATATAATAGGACAGTTTATTTGTATGAGGAATCTCAATCTTACACAAAAGTCCATATGCAATGCTCATTAATGTTAAATAATCCAGTCTTGCTTGTCTAGATTTATTCAACTTGTGACAGTAGGAAATTACTAGATAAGTAATTGAATGCTCACCAGTGCAGAGTAAAATGCACTTCATACCATTATTATTTCCACCTGAAAGTTTTATTAAAAACTGCTGGGTCTTTCAGCCTCACTTTCTTTCTCACTTTGAGCCGAACTTTCTTTAGGGACTGTCCTCTCCTCTCACCGTTTTCTCTGCTTGAGCAAAAGCACAGTCGCCTATTCGCCCGAGTTCGGTCTTTTATTCCTCTCAAATCCCGATAATTCTCACAGTTAGTCTCACCCTCTTTCCCATAAAACCAACCACGCCTACCGCTTCCGCTTCTTCTTCTTCTTCTTCTTCTTCTCCCAGCCCCTGTGTATTGACAGCAAACAGAACAGACTTTCTGTCTTTAGGAGGTGAGTGCATTAGAGGAATTACTACTACACATATTATTGAACAGAACGGACTGGGACAAACTTTGAAAACATTATTTTGTAAAATTAATGTGAAAAGTTTAGAAAACCAAATAATGTTGTATTATTTTTTTATTAAATGAATCATTTTCTCTTTTTTGTGTAAGACAGCTTTTTGTCCCTTCATTTTGCTGGTGATAATTTTTAGGGGTCATCATGGAGCCTTTTTCTCAACAGTCTACATTTTATCTCGTTCAACCGTCAATGAGGTGATGTCCTATTATATCATTTGAGTTATTCAAAATATGATTTTCATCTCAACGTTTTGATCAATATAACCTTCGATCCGTTTTCAGTGCATCATGTCAAATTAAGGAATCTTACCAAATTTTGAACTGAATAAGTTTTTAATTCACAAGGACAGATTTTTCTTGTTCAATCAGCCATGTTAAAGTAGAAATAATAAGTAATTTTTAATTATATTTTTTAATGTCACATGTATTGAGAAATGAACCATAAACTCGGGATCAGCTATGCCTGGGTAAAAATGTCAAGTAATTTTTAATTGTATTCTTAGTGGCGTCTGTACTCCGGCTTCAACCTTCAATCTTCAAAAGATTGTCGCTTACAACTGATTACTATGTAACATTTTATCCAAAGATTTCCAAGATGCACCTAAAAATGGCCAAAGTTACATCAGCCAAAATGTTTTGAGAATAACATTCAAGATGAGAACAGCAGTCTTAAAATTATACAAATTATCAATCCACATCTCAAAAATTACAAAAGATAAAAGCAGGGCATCTAAAAACTTCAAAAACATCTTATTTCTATCAATTGACATGTATAATGTCGAAATGTAAA
This sequence comes from Euprymna scolopes, assembly GCF_053919585.1. Taxonomy (NCBI): domain Eukaryota; kingdom Metazoa; phylum Mollusca; class Cephalopoda; order Sepiida; family Sepiolidae; genus Euprymna; species Euprymna scolopes. Next base: position 23,323,740 of record NC_136520.1, read on the forward strand.
CTGTTATTCTAAAAACGAAAACAGAACGTATCAGAAGAATTTTGTGCAAATCTCATTACACTTTCGCTATCAGGTGAAAAGATACAGAATATTTATTTCTAATTGTTTCATTTTTAAAATTGTTTGAGAATTCACAAAACCATTTCTATCCATGGAAATAACGATTAGTTTTCAGTTGAGTTCATATGAAGTTGTTTTCAAGAATAAAATAAAAAGAAAAAAGAAAATTGTCGAAAAATTTTGCAACATTCCACCATGAAGAGATCTTTGAAAACATTTAACGTCATCTAATAATCATGAATAGTTTTTATCTTATTGAAGAAGAGAGTGCTTGCGCTAGTGAATATAGAATTGTTGACGTAGCAGAATCAGTTGGCATGGCAACGGAAGAAGTTATAAAGATGGATTTTCGAAACGGACTGATAAATAAGAACCCATTCAAAAATAGGTTCGTTTAGAAGTCAATTTGTAAAAGTTATCCAATACATACCAGTATGTAAAACAAACGTTAAATAAATTATTATTATTATTATTATTATTATTATTATTATTATTATTATTATTATTATTATTATTATTATTGTTATTCTTATTCCATTAAATTCATACTAACTATAAGATTAAAAAAAGACTTAAGTGGTTTTGCTAAAACGGTTTGGTAATTGTTAATTATAATATAACTTAAAAGTCTGTATTTGTAAGGCACAAGTTAAACTGAATCTACAAAGGGAAAGTCGACAAGATCAGAAAATAAGATTCATTCTTCAATTTATTTTGAAGTCTAAGTTGTCCAATAACAAAGAAAAAAGGTGTCGATTTTTCTTGCTTTATTTCATCAGTAACATGCAAATAAGTTGGAACAACCTTTTTTTTTTCTTGCACTGAGATTTATCTTTCAGTGTTGAAAACACATGCATAAAAAGTTGGCAGCTTATTTTTAAGGATTTTAGCAAAATGAAGGATTTTCACATTTCCATGTTGGACATCATAAAATATCAAAAGAAATTTGATAACAAAATAAATTCCAGAAAAATAAAATCCACGTGACAGGACAGCGAGCGCAAAGCACGGGCCGACGAAAGAGATTTAAAAATCTCTTGTGGTGGCGACTGGACTTGAGCATATGTGCCAACGTTGACCACATGGCAAACGAAGAGAATTGTAAGGCTTAGATGTGGGCATAGTTTGGAAAGTACCATGAATAAATGCCTTTTATTTCATCTAAAAAGAAAGCTGAGTCGGATTTCTTTGCTTTGTCTCTGCAGGATTTTCATACACAATGTCGATTCCGTGTTTATATGCAATTACTACGTTACAAACATACCTTATTTGTCAATTGTATATTGACAAAAAAAAGAACTTCACATTTCTTGAAACAGTACAATTATTAACTAAATCGGTTTTACCTAAAACATTTCTCTTTCACAAAAATTGGAAATGTATGTATCTCACAAAGAAAGAAAACAAAACTACCTTAATTAGTGTAGCTTACAAGCACTGATACAATTTTAATTAGTCAGAGTTGAGTGCTAACAATTTTGAATGTCAAATTTCATACAGTTTCACATACAAGTGATGCAAAAATCGGATGAAGGGGAACAAATAAACTAAAGAATGAACTTTGATTCAATGCAATAACATGTTGCACTAGTTTTCTTAGTGTTTGCCAAGATTCAAGAGATATTGAGCTAAGTAAAGTGTTACATATTGGAAAAATATACAACAAAAATTATCAATTAAATTTGATCAACCAAAGAAAATTAATTTGATTCATAAACCGTGTTTTGTTCGTAGCTGCATTGTAAAAAGATTGTTTATATAAAATGAAAAGTGTTCAATTTGTAATCACATAGGACACAAAAATACATATATCATAGTTTATGCTAAATTTTTAAAAGCTTTAATAAAATTACTAAAATGGCAAAAGTGAAAATAACAAAAATATTAAATATTTCTGTATAGTTTCTATATGTCTGGCTCGAGCCTGTGCCTCCGCTATCAAGAGTTTTCCTTAATATTTTAACCGTTTTCATTATAGTTATCGGTTGTATCTCTCCAGTCATTCCTCTGATTCCATTTTCCCATATTCGTTTTTTGAAGTTTTTCTGGATTCTTCCTAATGCTACTTATTATTGGTGTTATCTTGACTTTATCTTTCTTACTCTTTTCAGCGATTTAGCCAGCTTTTCAGCGATTTAGCCAGCCTTGTCTTCCTTGTGGTTTGTTGGAAAAGTGAAATATACAATTTGGCAGCATTGTGTCTTCTTGTTAATTATTACGACACCCGGTCTTCTTGCTTGTACGTCCATGTCCCATGGGATTTTAAAATGTTCGTTTTCAAGTACTGCTGCTGGTGTGTGCTTGTCTGAGTATTCAAGATGCAGTTGTTTGCATATTGGCCAGTATACTGCCGAAGCCACCGAGAGTACTTGCAAGCCAATGAACATGACAGCGTGACGTCATTACCAGATCAACATGTAGGTACATGGTGACTAAAGTTTATGCTCAACCACGTGACCACGCTAATAGCAATAAGAATATTTTTCGTTGCCCCTTACACGCTAATAGCCATCAAAAATATTTTTCTTTGTCCCTTGTGGTAATTTAAACGTGTTTTTTTTTTTGTTTTTTTTTTCTAGAGAGAAAGAACAATTCTTCATTTGGATAATTATATAATTGCACATTGGGATGATTTTAATCGAAAAAATTTTAACAGTAAGTGAATCAGTTTTTGAAATTTTCTTACATGTCTATCAAAGAAAAATCAAATATTTCATTTTATTTATTTGTTTAAACTGCAAAAGAAACAATTTTATATGAGCATATTTTTCAGTCTGTTCTTTTAATAATAGATCAAACTTTTCATTGAGTATTTTCAAATATTTTAAAGTTAGAAGCATTTTTCACGACAGTTTATATTTTTTTTATTTAACGAAAACGATCGATGAATTCAATATTTTAGCACCGGGCATAATTTATTTGTTTGGAATATTTTTAAAACTTAAAGTTTTTGTTTGTTTTATAACATTTCAACTTTAAATAATTTGCGTGACTGAAATGGGAAATGAAATCGACACATAAAGAACACAAATTCATCTTAAAAATTCATTAACTAATCAGTTTTAACTAAAGTTTCGATATGAACTAAAAATAAAGAGTACATTAAATTTTAGTTAACATATTTTCTTGTGTTTTATCTTATAAATAAATGGGTTCTTCACAGGGAACGTGGACCCTTTGTAAACGATATTTTTATTCAATGATTGCTCCCTGAAAGCGTTTTCTTTCACTTTCTTCGTATATATCTCAGACTTTTTTTTTAATCGTTCGTGTATTTTTTTATTTATTTTTTTTTTTCGTCTTTTGGGGGTAAATTTTATTCATATTTTTATTTCATGCTTGTTTTTACTTTATTTCATTTTAATTTTTTATTATTTTCTCCGCTAAAGATTTTTATTTTTTGTTAAATTATTTTTTCATACATATTTTAAAATGCCCCCCTTTTTGACCTCAAATAGTACTTATAGTACTTGCGAAAAAGTTTTTGTGGTTAAATAAACCAAAGAAAACCTTTTGCGCATGCGCTTACAGGGAGTAATCAGTAAATAAAAACACCGTTTACGTAGGGTTCACATTCCACATGAAGTACGAGTAAATGTTGTACGCGCCCTGCTGAAATAATAATGTTATTATTTAGAAAGCCATTCGTAACAGGAGGAAGGGCTTTCTAACTATTCCGCACTTTCATCTAACAATTTAATGGAAAAAAGATACCATAAAAATTAAATTTAACTTGATAGCACGGTTCGTACACTGCACAAGCATTATTATTATTATTATTATTATTATTATTATTATTATTATTATTATAGTTATTATTATTATTATTATTATTATTATTATTATTATTATTATTATTATTATTATTGGCTCACATGGAGCTTTCACACAAGTCAACAAATGATCTGATTGGAAACATGTGGTGTTCTCTGGAGGCTGAGTGACAACAAGTCCCTCCAGACGTCCAGTTCTCTCCATCTCCTTCGATAGCATTTGCAAATGAATTTGCATCATCGCAACAGCCTCTTACCATTGATTTCTCACCGGTAGTGGCCATTGATTTATACTGGAATTTGAGTGGCACTAAGCCTCCCCAAAGTCCCAGTTCTCTTTGCGCTTGTCCAACCGAGGTCTGGCTGGCGCTCTATCCTCGGTCTTTCAGTCCTTCTTGACCCTTCTCAGCTCTTTGGTGTCACTTTTTTATTGGGAGGAGCGGTGGTGAAACTATGGGGGAGATGCATGGTGGGGGTGTAGAACTTGTAGATATGCAGCTTCGGTGTTCTTCATTCCCTGTAACGCTTATTCGTTATATTGTCTTCTTGTATTATTCTCAGCATTTAAGGGTTTTCCTTATTATTTTAGTCGTTTTCATTATCGTTAGTCGTTGTACTTTTGCAGTTATTCCTCTGATTCCAATTTCTGACATTCTTTTTTCGAAGTTTTTCGGAATTGTTCCTAGTGCTCCCACTATTATCGGTACTATTTTGATTTTCTTCGTCATCCAAATCGCTTTTAACTCTCTGGCTAGCTCTGTGTATTTGCTTCGTTTCTCCTTTTCTTTCATACTCACTCTGTGGTCAGCTCGGACAGCAAAGTCTACGATTTGACAGGATTTTTCTTTCTTGTTATGTATTACGACATCTGGTATTCTTGCTTGGATGTGTTTGTCCGTCTGTATGTCCATGTCCCGTAGGATTTTGTGGTTCTCGTTTTCGAGTGCTGTTGCGGGTTTATGTTTATACCATTTGTCTGTACACTCAAAATGCAGTCGTTTGCACAATTCCCAGTGCACCGCCCTCCCCACTTGGTCATGCCTGTTTTTGTATTCCTTTTGGACCAGTTTGCTGCATTCACTTACTATATGGTTTATCGTTTCATCTCTTTGTCCACAGAGTCTGCATTTACTGTTTTCTTGTGTCATCATTATCATCATCATCATCATCATCATCATCATCATCATCATCATCATCATCAGTTTAGGTTTACTTTCGTAGTCTCATCTTTTGCCATTCATCATCATCTGTGTAGTTGTTTCTCTTCTCGTTTTTTTTTTTTTCGTCTTATCCCTTGCCCCTTTCTTTTCTGTTTTGTTTTGATTTTTTCAGTGTATCTTGCTGCGGTAACTATCTTTTTAGTGTTCTGCATTATATATTTTTATAATTCTTTTTATGTAATTCACACAGTCCTCTTCCTTCGTCTTTAATTTTCACCTACAGTTCTTCGGCATCATCCTTTACATGTAGTGCATGGTCATCATGTTCTTCTGGTGGAGATGCCTCAGTTCTTTTGTCTAACTGTCCAGAGTATCTTACTAGTGATACTGCCCATTTTATTAAGTTTCTACCATATAGTTTCCTTCTTCTTTCCAATTTTCTCTTTAATTTCTATTGCTTTGATAGTTTATGCTTCCAGAACTCCGAAATATGTGTAGGTGTCATGTCACACAGTGTCCTCATATCCGCTTGATTAGGCACTTCCATGCCTTCCGTTGTCTCCAGTTTTCCTCTTCTTATAAATAGTAGTCCGCAATTTTCCAGACCGAATTCCATTTGGATATCCTGAAAATTCTTGTCGATTTTATCGGCCTCTCTTGTTCTTTTTGGTGGTGGTTGCTTAATAAAATTTTTTAAAAAGCCAAGTCACATATACCTTCGTAAATGTTTTACTCTATACAAGTGCACACCGAAATAATACATTTTCATAATCTTAACATCCTTAGACAGATTGAAGTTAATAGAAAGGGCTGGAATGATGTTAAAACCATAACATTTTTCACTCAAGAATATTAATAATTCTTGAGAGGTAAACTAGAGGATATAGTCTTTAGTTACGAAATCTTTGCATTTGCGAGGCATATTTCCTATCCTAGATGATCATTTTAGAAGTGGGAATACCTTTTTCTAATAAAAACATTTTAGCTTCTTCAGCAAGAAAGTTCTCGGCCCTCATATCAGGCATTACCAAAATTAAAAATAGTTGACTTCGACAGCGTATGATAGTTTTGCTTGTCAGGTTCTTGCAGGTAAAAGCGAACAAGAAACAAATTACAGTGGGTAAATATTAGTATTAGAAACGTCGGAAGTGGTCCTTTGAAATCAATATTAACTCTTTGAGAGGGTAACATTGCTTTTTTTTAATTACATTTTCACCCCAAACAAGGCTACTATAAGGGGCAACAACTACTGGAGTACTATGTTGGGATTTGGGCAGCAAGATCTCGGTGCACGTTACACTTGAACTTCTGCATGTCAGTACAGTTGGGGAAGCAGGGACCTGGAATGGAATTCTAGAGTCTAGCGGTTCTGGGGAAGAAATTACTGGAGTAGAAAGATCTTTTACATCTAGGGATCTCTACTGTGTGAAGGAGGGATTTAGCTGCCTGTCGGGTTTGTCGAGGGTGTCTACGTCGTGAGGGCACAAGTGTCTGCAGCTCACCAAAGCATTCACATTAAAATACTTGTAGAACAGGCAGAGGGATGCAACATTTCGTCGATGGGACAATGCTAAAGCTTAGATGCCAGTTCAGGGCCTATCAGATTGGCGACTCTCTTTTGAATCTTGTCTAGGAGTGAGAGACTAGTAGCAGATGCATCAGCCCAAATGTGACAGCAATACTCCATACATGGGCGAATGGCGGCCTTATAGAGGTACAGAATACTTTCGGTGTTAGTAGTTTTCTAGCACGGTAGCTTTTTCGCAGCGGCTCTGGCAATGCTTTCAATGTAATTGTTCCAACTCGTGTTTCCTGTGAACGTTATGCCAAGCAGTTTGAAAGATGTACTCTCAGATAAAGAGTCGCTGGCCATTGCTATTGGTGACAGAGAAGGTTTCTTGTAGTTATTGAAGGAAACCAGTTTAGTCTTGGCAGCATTGAATGTGACCATCCATTTTTGTCCCCATTCCACTACAAATCTGTTATGATTTTTAAATGTAGGAAAAAAGAGCTTCGGCTATAGCGAAAGCTTCTCTTTTGATCACATGGGGTTTGATCTCCTTGGAGCTTAGGATCATTAAAAAAATTTGATTAGCCAGCCATGTTGATTTAGAGTAGCGGCTATGCAGTACTTACTGGCATCAGTTTCTGCATCAATTTTTTTGTCGAGATCGACGGTTATATGAATAACTTTTTTAAATTGCTTTTCAGTATCTTAAAAGAATGTAATACTGGAGGTGGTAGGCGGAACCCCTTGTTCTTTAGTAGTAATATTTTGTAAGAGAAATTTTAATAAATTTGCTGTAATAAGAAAATATCTCGACTATTCGTTTTTGAGATTTAATATTCTTAGGAGGTGACATTTCCAGCAATTATAGTTGGGTGCGATCTGGTTGTTATGAATAGTACATTCAAGTAATGTACTCGAATTAGCATATTTGAGTTTTCCAATGCTAATACACGAACACAAATGAATGTGATAATTTTTCTTTATCAACGATGTTGTCAATTCTCCTTTTGAAGGTACTTACTCCATTAGCAACGCCAAACGGAAAACGGTTAAATTGGTATAATTTTCTAAATACCTCAAAAGCAGTGTATTTATGAGCCACAATTTCATTACCAATCACATTCAGATGATTTTCGAACGTCGATTTTTGATCGTATCATCTTCCTGATTGCGAAGTACACGGTTCCACGTCAAATCTCTCCGATAACATTCTTTCTTATTTCGACATTTAGCGAATAAAATTATCGTGAATTTAAAAGAAACCAAATCACATTTTTCTTTTGTTAAAAAGTTTTGATTTGTTAAAATAATACATGCATTACATAACCTTTACTTAAGATTCAGAGACAGTACATCCAAGGATGGAATACTGTTGCCATATCTGGGCAGGAGCTGCTAAAAACAGCCTATCCTGCCTTGACAGAGTACAAAATAGACTTCGTGGCTTAGTGGGGGATGCCCTTTTCTCTACCCTGCAACCTCTCTCCCACAGAAGAGACGTTGCGAGCCTATCCTTGTTTTATCGTTATTTCCATGGCAGGTGCTCGTCTGAACTCCAATCTCTGGTCCCCCCTCGCCAATCTTTCACGAAAAACACCCGTCTAGCTGAATCCACTGTGAAAAATTTCCCCCACTCTATATCTGTGCCTAAATCAAAATGCGGATTCCATGAACAAAGCTTCTTTCTTAGAACTGCACGCCTGTGGAACTCTGTTCCGTCTGCCTGCTACCCACCGGACTACAACTTGGATGTGTTCAAGTCCAATGTTAACAAATTCCTAATGAACCGCCCCCTTAAGTAAACACTTCATCAAATCTCCACACTAACGTAATGTACTTGCAATAACCCTTATCCCTGAGTAGCTTCCGGGCCTTGATAAGTGATCACTGTGTAAAAAAAAAAAAAGACAGGTTCAAGTTAAAACCATCATCATCATCATCATTATTATTATTTTATTATCATTATTATTATTATTATCATCATCATCATCAGTGGCATCATCATCATCATCATCATTATTATTATTTTATTATCTTTTTATTATTATTATCATCATCAACACCATCATCAGTATCATCATTATTATTATTATATTATTATTATTTCATCATCATCATCATCATCATCATCATCATCATCATCATCATCATCATCACCATCATCATTATTATTATTATTATTATTCACTCACTAGCAGTTTTCACACAGGACATCATTAAAGATTGCTCCTCAAGAATAATCTATCGTGTTCGCTGGAGTCTGAGTGACAACAAGTCTCTACAGATTGACTGTACTCTCCACCATCTTTGATAACATTTGCAAATTAATTTGCGTTATCACAACAACCGCTTACCATTGATTTCCCTTGGTAGCGAACATTGATCTTCACTAGAATTTGGGTGGCAGTAAACCTCACCAAGGTCCTTGTCCTCTTATTCAGTAGAGGTCTGGTTAGTGCTTTCTCTCCTCGGTCTTTCATTCCTCCTTGATCCACCTCGAATATTTTTTGTGGATTCAGTTGATGCCGTTACACATTTTTATATATATATTCACTCACATATTTTCAGTTTTCTTGATTTCATGTAGCGATTCTTTGTGTTTTATTTCTGTAGCAGTTTCTACATGTCCACCTAACGTCTGTGGCTCATGTCTTCACATTCAAGAGTTCTCCTTAATATTTCAGCTGTTTTCATTCTTGTTATCTATTATTTTGATTATTATTATGATTGTTTTTAGTTTTATTATTGCTGTCGTCGTCGTCGTCGTCGTCGTCGTCGTCGTCGGGAGAAGAAGAACAATACAATGTGTATCTAAGTAAGACTTACGAGTATTCCTAGGAGTGTATACCCCTAAGATCTTTCGGAAGAAGATAATTAATTGATTTGTCTAAGGTGCTTCCACCGGGGAATGTAGATAGGGCTGCCCAAGTAATTTTTAAGTAGTATTAAGATAAATCAATATTTTTAAAAATTTTACTTCTTAATCTATTAGTATTAAGACTACTTGACACAAATGCTGCAGTGGCTAAAAGTGGTTTCTTCATTTTAATGCATCTCTTTTTTCACCAACAAGGCTCAGATCTTCACTTCATCACTTCATCGAGGAAGGCCCCTCCTAGGACTGACTTTCACCCCAGAGTTAAAATAGAAGATTTACATCAAAACTGTTGCTAAGGTTGCTAGAAAATATGGTTGGATCATTCTATCGCAGCAGAAAGTAACTTATTCCTGTCGAAGTCCTCTACCTGTATAAGAACCAGATACATTGTAAGATGGAGTACAGCTGTTATAGTTGTGTTGCTAGGGGCAATCTTCTTCGATAGTTTACAAAATTGACTCCGTCATCTATTAGGGATTTTAATCTATTTTCGTCCTTACATTTCCTTTCATAAAAAAATGTTTGAATGGAACCTTTTAACTGACATTAAAGGTCAGAAATGACTGCAGACGGTAGTCGATGACACCACGTAACTTAAGGATATCTAGATAAACAAATGCGTCTCAAAGCATAAAATCTCATATACATATTTACTAGTTCTAGTTAGCCATGGACTGTATAAATGATTATATACTCGTGGTACTCGCCGAGAACTCAGGTTCTTGATAGTTTGTTAATATTTAGCTTTAAAGAAAGTTTATTTATTAGAAAGGAACAATCATAGAGAAACTAGAAAAAGAATCGCCCGTGAGAGAATGAAAGGCTGACACCTTTATAGACGGGTAGTTATTACAACTATATATATTGTGCCCAATCCAGTACGTGTTCTCTTTGGTTTAGGTGTCGCAAGAAAGAGGAATAATTCTCTCTTCCCGAGTGTTACGTTTTACTGAGGTCACACTTGGCCCCTAAGTATCACGCAAATGTTTTCATTGTAATAACGACTTTCGTTATGTAGCAGATACTTTCGTTTGAACACTATCATGGCTGTATCATAAAGACGCCTGTCTATGTGAGCAATCGTAATGCCGATTGAATTACAGAGTAGCGATCACATTGACAAAGTATTTTTGTCTGATTCCATTACTAATTGTCATAAAACTTTTTAAAATTCACTTTTTAATGTTTTGTTTTTTTTCAAAATTGATGCTAAATAGCATTTGCTTACAAATTAGCCAACAAAATTGCGAAACTGATGGATGAAAAAAAATCACCAAAAAATGTCAAAATTTCGATTTAACAAGACTTTTGAAACGCATCCATCAAAGATTATTACAATTTTGATATATTTAAGCTCGCAATTTACAAAAACGCCAGATTTTCGACGGCATTGTTAAACTATAATTGAGCATAATTTGTTTGTATTAAATTTCTTTGCGCAGGCTCCTTCCTAGAATATTTTCCCAAATTATGTTTCCCTCGTCAGCAACACAACATTTTGTTTAGTATACAAAACTATAACATAATGCATTAGAGTTATTTCTCCCATATAATGCGTTTTTCTCTATTATTGACATATATAACCTATCAAATGTGATACTGCATTATTATTATTATTGCTCCTGGAAAAAGGCCGAATATCTTATCTTGTATACAACACTATAAACAGATATAGTGAAGCATTGTGGTGTTTAAACACATCTGCTTTCTCTCTCTCTCTCTCTCACACACTCTCTCTCTCACACACACTCTCTCTCACTCTCTCTCACACACATACACACACATACACACACACTCTCTCTCACTCTCTCTCCCTCCCTCTTTTCTCGCTCTCTCTCTCTCACTCTCTCTCACACACACACACTCTCTCTCTCTCTCTTTCACTCTCTCTCTCCCTCTTTTCTCTCTCTTTCTCTCACTCTCTCTCTCTCTCTCTCTCTCTCTCTCTCTCTCTCTCGATAGTGTTGATAACTTTTAGATAAACATATAATCCCTACCACATGTAATACTGTATTGTTACTTTCATTACTCTCGAACAGGACCGAATTTCTTGTTTAAATTACGATGTTCGAGCCTCTGCTTTATATCAAACTAACAGGCCGCCCAGCATTGCCTAGTTGTAAAATACGCTTTGATTAATGCAGATTTCATATTTACTATTATACAATATTGGACCCAATATATAGTAATGGTTTAAAAGTTAAAAAAAAAAATTACTCGTGCCACCACCGAGAATCGAAACCCAAACGTTTGCTTACGACTTACTTTTCTTTTCACGTTAATGCCTGAGCTATGAAGATATGTTTGCTGCAAGGCTAAAAATTAAGAACCAGTAGCTACTACATAGTTATGCATGCATATTCGTAATACCGTCGTTCGACCTTCACCTGGTAAATTCTTATTTTTTTTATTTTTCATACTTTTACACCGATTTCCACCTGCTAAAACTCAAGTATAGAGTTTCGCATGGGTTCGAATACCCTATATATTAGGTTTCATGTCTGTAGGCAAAAAACGGACAGAAGAGATTTTTAGGCAAATATTTTTTAACAAATATATATACGAATACATAAATATATATAGAGAAAGAGGTTTGTGTTTACTATAAACCTTTTACTCAAATATTACACAAGTATAAATCATGTAGAATATCTGCGTGAATATAATTACACGTAATAGTTAACTAAAGATGATCATCCTATAAGAAAACTGAAAAAACTAATAGGGAATTAATTAAAATGAACCTTTAAAAGAATATGCAAATTAGCTAGATATTTTGCAGATGAATGCAATTCTACGACCCATACACAACAAAGTTGTATTTTCTTTTTAATAAATAGAAAGGGGGGGTAATATGAATATCAATATACAAAAAAAAAATATAGAAGTACAGATACAGGTATTCGACACGTAAATAAAGTTCAACAACTTGCTGCTCAAATCATGGATCGCAATTTTCCCGAAATTGAGTGCGAAATTTTAATAATACGAGGGACGTACAAAAAGTAATTCCCCTGACCCTCTTCCCATAGGAGTAGAGCAACGAAACTTGGCACAGTTATTAGTCTTTCTCTACATAGGAACCACCCAGAGTTATGCATTTCTCCCATAGTTTGATGCAGCTCTGGAGACCGTTTTTGTAGAACACCACAGGTTGGTCCGCCAACCAGGATGTGACTTCAGAAATCAAGGCTGCACCATCTGGGAAATGCTTTCCTTTTAAAAACAACTTCATTGCTAGGAAGAGGTGAAAGTCAGAGGATGCAAAGTCGGAGAGTAGGGAGGATGGCGAAGGATTACATAACCACACGTCCGTGCTTCTGATCTGGCGACATGCGATTTGTGGACTGGAGCGTTGCCCTACAGGAGGAGAGTACCTTTGCTGGTCTTGCCCCGCTTCTTGATTTTGATAGCTTCCCTTAATTTCCTCAAAAGTGAAGCATAATAGGCTCCTGTAATTGTGGTACCCTTTGCCAGGAAATCTCTCATCACTACTCTGTCCTGGTCCCAGAAAACTGTGAGTATGACCTTGCCAGCGGAGAGCTGCACCCTTGCCTTCTTTGAAGGTGGTGAGTCCAAGTGCTTCCACTGCATTGACTGGGCTTTGGTCTCTGGATCATAGTGATGGACCCAGTTTTCATTCAGTCTTTTGAAAAATCTTTGACTCATCTTCTTGGCATATCTCCAAATTCATCCTCGAGCACTCGGCGCGTTATCGCTTCTGGAATGATGTGAGCAACCTAGGAATCCATCTGGCAGACACCTTATGCATATGCAAATGGTCATGAATGATAGTTTCCACACACCCTGTACTAATATTGACATCTTAGGCTATTTGGCGAATAGTAATGCGCCGATCTTCCAAAATGGCAGCCTCAACTTGACGGACAGATGCCTCATCAATGACAGAAGGTGGGGGAGGCGACCAGGTTTGGGAGCTGTTTCCACAGACTTCCGGCCATGTTTGAATTCACGATGCCAGCGTTTTACAAGGTCATATGATGGGACATTATCACCATAAGTTTCTTTCATTTAATCAAAAGTCTCCTGTGGTATGCGTCCTTTCAAATACAAAAACCGGATCACTGTTCGACATTCAACAGGCTCCATTTCACACCTGACTCAGTTCAAACACCTGTAAAACAGAAACCACAATTAGTTCAGAGCTGTAATTTGCCACATAACCCGTAGAGATATAAATCATTGCACCTACAAAATTTAAGCTAGATCAGACAACTGGAAGTGGGTCAGGGACATTACTTATTGCACGCCTCTCGTAATTGCCATCATTTTATACCTCGTAAAATTGAAAATGTGTTTAAAACAACTAAAAGAATAAATGTACAGAAAACACTGTCGATATCGTTGCCGGCAATGTATTGACAATTTCTTTCGCATTTCTTATTTGAAAATTAGGATCAATTAGATTTCAAGGACCGTGCAAAATAAGCTCGAAGGACGTTTCAAAAGTAATATCTTTTATTTTTTTTATTCCGCCTGAATGGATCAGAAGTGGGTTACAAATTGAATTGTAATGATGGCTGAAGTAAAGCATTCATAATCTGAAAGCTTCACATCTCTGTTGCAGATATTGAACGTGTGAGACTCTAAGAAAACAACCCCAGTAATGGACATGCGTCAAAAGTAGTGATTCATCATTGAATTCAGACATGCAGAACAAATTCAATCGATAAGCATTCATTATTGAACGTTTATGATGCTGATGCAGTTGGTGTCAGCACAGTTAGGAAATGGATTCTTCGGTTTCAGGAGATTTCTTAGAGCTTGTCGAATTTACGAACTTCCTCTGGAAGAGAGTCATTCATTTTGCCGGTTGTGGGGATGTAAACCAGAGATCCAGACGGTGGTGGTGGAAACAGAGAATCTATATTTTAGAAGTGTTAAAAGTAACAAGTAACTGTTTCTCTGGTGCCTAAATCAAAATAGAGAGGGGGTGTCCATTAGATGTTGATTACCATATAGTATTGTGTCTAAATGTCAAAATATGATCTTAAAATATGATTTGGAAGATCATTTATGAAGGATAGTAAAAAGGCTGGTTCCAAGTACGATTACTACAAACTTTTGACTACTAACCGATATTTGTACAGAAACCAAAGAAGAAAGATTCAGTGTTTGCTAAATTTCTGCCAGATATTTCAAGCAGTCAAGTTGGTGAAGCAACCTTTTGGAAAAATCCTATCAAAGGTCTTTGGTATGTCGAAGCCTATTGCTTTAGAAACAAACCGTCGGTAAGACACTCATTGATCTTATGCGTTATTACAGTCAGCACATCAGCAGTTGACATTGCAGGACGAATTCTCCTCTAAGTAGATTAGATATTTCTGGGGTGGTGGAATGATCCAACCATTTTTCTAGTGACCTTAGCAAGAGATGAATAAATTTACCTTTCCAGGATGTTAGACACAAAGTCATCACAGGTTTAAAAAATTAGCATTCTGGCCTTCAAAATATACCTGCGAAAATTTCTTGACATTTCTGTGGTTAGGGCGTCTCAGATAATTAGAAATAGACTAGCCACTTCTAAAAAAAGAACAACCAAAGCTTCGGAAGGCCCTCCTAGGACTGAAGTAAAATTCTCAGTTTGACAGCAATGAAACAACTGTTGATTATCAAATATATCACCCACTCAGGATTCAATAAGCTAGAAGTAACACTCTTCTTAAATAGAATAGAATTATCTCAGTTACCAGTAGCGCAAATGTAAACAAAACGTATAACTTAATCTCCCTTCATGCCTATCTGTATTCTGGATATTATTTTCTATGATGGTGGAGATCAAATAATGTTCACACATGATTTTCTTAATTAAGAGATAAACAAGAGATTTATGTAATCTATTTCTGTTTGTTTGGGTTTTTTTTATCAAGACCAAAATTTCCTCGAAGATAATAGTTACAGAGAAGATAGATTGTCGGTTTCATGAGGAATGCTATTATGAGACGATTGAAAATTATTAATGGGATCAACAGTTTTATTACTAATGAGCTTTCTGTAGCAAAAACAAAAAAGAAAATGTCTAACGGGTCGCAAAACAAATTTCACTACACGGGTTGTATAAAAAATCTGATGAGACACAAAGGTTTGAACCCTCTCCCAACTCCTTCCAGCGGTCTGCGTTTATCGTGTCCAGCATGCCTCATTAGCAGGTGTATCATGTGACCATGCGAGAACTGTGCGAGATCGAAGGCTTTAAAAAATCGCGAATCTTGGATCTTATTTATTATTTTTCTTCGCAGCCTGCAAGACAGAATGCCGTTTCCGATGCTAGTAT
This sequence comes from Euprymna scolopes, assembly GCF_053919585.1. NCBI lineage: Eukaryota > Metazoa > Mollusca > Cephalopoda > Sepiida > Sepiolidae > Euprymna > Euprymna scolopes. The sequence continues at coordinate 23,339,416 of NC_136520.1, forward strand.
TGGTTATTTACTTGCTGGCCACACAAAAAAAACAAACGCGCGGCCGCTTGCTTCTTTGGTGAACATCGCACTTTCTGAGAAGCATTTGTTGGCATAACGTCTGCCGACGGATGTGAAGTTTTCGAAATAAATGTCTAGTCATAGAAATTCATTCTGACTCTGTCCATGAAAGAAAGAAGGGAAATTCTTGAGTTGTGGTGGTTAAACGAGTTATTGTTGTGAATGTTTTACAAGGAGGAAGAAGCGGTTGAAGCGCACTTGAGTGTCTTCTTTGAAAATAGAAACTGTTGTGGAGGAAAACTCGCAATTGAAAGGGTCAGAGAAAAGATGGAATAATAACCGATAAAACTCTGAAGTCAATTATGGGCTCTGTCAAGGCAGGAAACAGTGCTGAGCAACATCTGCCCAGACATATTTGACAAGTAGATGATTGCGCCACGAGTGAGGTACTTTCTAGTGCGGTAGAATGATCCAATCATTTTTCCAGCAACCGTAGCAATAGCGATAAGCGTTAAACATTATTCTTTTAAGCATTATTCTTTTAATTAGGATAGAGTTCTCTTGGTTACCAGTAGCACGAATGTAAAGAGAAAATATAACTTCATCTTGTTCTGCAATGCAATTTAATATTGCAAAGAAAATCAAATAAGTGTGATTCAGAAATTTAGGAAATTATGTATTCGGTTTCGGTTTTATTTTAGTTTTGTTTTTCGTTTTTTTGTTTTTTTGTTATATTTGTGTCTCTTGTATCTCGTCTGATAAGGATTTTGGGATTATTTGAATAATTTTTTGGTTATTTGAATCATTTCGTGCTTCAATGCGCAACGATCAACGGCGAATTAATGATTCGCGCATTTTTTAATCTCCACGATAAAGACACAAAAGAGAGGATATTAGCGACAATGTCGCTATCAAATGAAGTCTATAATTACAATAGTATCAATCGGTCAGGTTGTAGACATGTTTGTAATAACTGTCCTGCAAGTGAGAGTCACTCATGAAAGCCAATAACCAGTATTGAGTAACAAACACGTTTGCGGCGATAATATTTAATGTTCCTGGAATTCAATTTCCGGAAACTTTAACATGGAATGCATCCACAGGAACATTACGACAACGCCATGATAAAAATATAATAATATTCACAGTTTATTGGTTTCCCTGGAAAAATTAATCTCTATGAACTGTGGTTAGTCTAATGTAACCCATGGGATAGTAGGTTTCTGTAGACGCTGCTGGCATACAGACGTCCAACGCGGATGAAATCTCCGATTTAAAGGAAAATAACTGACTGGATCGAAAAACTGAAGTCATCTGATTCATGACGTCATTCTCTCCTTTTACTGTGGCTAGTGGGCAACTCTCGTTGCCCCCACCCTCAATACTATTCGACAAATTTTGTTATCTTCAAATCCTCAGCTCCACATCCGAAATGAAGGTTAAAGGTATTCTATTACAAATACCTCTCTTGAAGAATTTCTTATGAAATTTAGTTTCACCTTTTTGCCGGTGAAATTTCAAAGAACTGGTTGCCGGAGAACGTAGTTCGAAAACATCCTACATTCTTGCGTGACATTTTTAATATTTATAGTTTGTAAGTAAAATATAGTCAATATTTAAAGGCCTTGATTGATTCGTGTCGTATGTTCTAATTTTTTACTTATCGACATATAATGTACTATGCCAAGCCTAACCCGATAATCGCGCCTCCGAGAAGTCGTTTCATCTTAAAAAATCTTTAGCATTTATTGCAGTTTAAGAAAACTGCAATAAATGTTTTCCTTATGTATTTTTCATTTTTTTTTTTTTTTTTTTTTTGCTGAATTCAGCAACAGTCTATATTAAAAAAAATAAAATAAAATAAAAACAAGCAAATTCCCTTTCAAATATCAGTTTGGTCAGCGGCATGCCTGAAACGGTGTTTGAGTTGAGAGTAATTTTGTACACCGATAAAAAATACCTGAATGTTTCCTTTCGGTTTGAGTGTTGGATCTGGCTGAGTGGTTTCGAAGTGTGGTCAATGGACCGAGATGTACATAAATTTTAAAATTATTTCCTAGATAACTGTATTATTAGTTTGGTGCAAAACTAATGTTTTTTGAGTTCAACTTCATAATAAACTTAATAAGAACCATTAGAATCGACAGATTTTTGCTAACAAGAAACAAGTTTATTTATCCCATTAGCACAGAAATCCAGAGTCCTGGAAGAGATGGAGGCATTGAAGGCCGATTTTGCATCATCTTAGCTTTTGAAGCATTTTTTGTGCAGGGGGTTGTCGAGATGCTTGAAAAAGTGATAATCAGTGGGCGAGAGGTCCGGTGAATATGGCGGATGAGGTAGAGTCTCGTAGCTCAAATTGTTCAGTTTCTGCAGAGTCAGCTGAGCTACATGCCGGCGAGCATTATCATGGAGAAGAATTGGTTACTTCATATTGACCAATCTCGCGCACATACGCTGGAACTTCTCGTGCATTTCGTCAATTTGTCGGTGTTACTTCTCCGCTGTAATTGTTTTGCCCGGATTCAAGAAGCTGTGATGGATGAGACCAGCCACAGACCACCGAACAGTCGCTATAACCTTTTTTGGATGCAATTTTGGCTTTGGAAAGTGCTGTGGGGCTTCTCCGGTATCCAACCAGTGTGCCAAACGTCGCCGGTTGCCGTAGAGGATCCACTTTCCATTACATGTCACAATCCGCTCAAGAAATTGTCGTTTTTTGTTGCGCAGAATGACGTGACATTTCAAAATGATATATATTTTTTTATTATCGCTCATTTCATGCGGTACCCATTTATCCAACTTTTTTGACTTCCGAACGATTGTTCAGTGCTCGACCTCGAGTTCAACAGTAACTTATCGTGTGGTTTTGCGAGGATTGTCTTCAATTAAGGCTTTCAAATGTTCGTTATCAACTGCAGTCGACTTCGAAGCTCTCGTCACCATTGCGAAATTTATCGAACCACCGTTGTGCCACACGTTCGTTAATGGTTCCTGAGCCAAAAGCATCTTTGATACCAGGAGTTGACTCGACAGATTTTCAGCTTAGTTTAAACTGGAACAAGAAAATTGTGCGGATTTGGATTTTGTCCATGCTGTCGAAAAGCCTGCATGAAAAATAAATGAAGAGATTGAGAACGGTAACGAAAAACACGATTCGATAGAGCGACAAACGCGCTTCAAAATAGTATATTACATGGCTATATATATCAATGAATTAATTAAGAAATCATATATAAATGTAACATATGTGAGAAAGGGATATTGTTTTTGCACCAATCTAATATCGCTTATTATAGTTTTAGATACAACAAAATAAAAAAACGTGCAGCACATTTATTGTAGTAGATCATAAATAATTCTATTAATATTAGGTATCAGACATTAATAGTTTTTATATTTTGTTATTATTAGTTATTAAATTATATTAATAGATATTAATAGGTTATTATTAGTAATTAAATTATATTAATAGATTCGGTATTAGATATGATTAGTTTTTCTGTTTTGTCATTATTAGTAATTAAATTATATTAATATTAGGTATTAGATATTAATATTTTTTCTATTTTGCTATCATTAGTAATTAAATTATATAACATTAGGTATTAGATATTAATATTTTTTCTATTTTGCTATCATTAGTAATTAAATTATATAACATTAGGTATTAGATATTAATATTTTTTGTATTTTGTTATTATTAGTAATTAAATTATATTAATATTAGGTATTAGATATTAATATATTTCTATTTTGTTATTATTAGTAATTAAATTATATTAATAGATTAGGTATTAGATATTACTTTTTTCTATTTTTTATTATTAGTAATTAAATTATATTACTAGATTAGGTATTAGATATTCATGGTTCTTCTATTTTGTTATTATTAGTAATTAAATTATATTAATATTAGGTATTAGATATTAATATTTTTTCTATTTTGTTATTATTAGTAATTAAATTATATTAACATTAGGTATTAGATATTAATATTTTTTCTATTTTGTTATGATTAGTAATTAAATTATATTAATATAACGTATTAGATATTAATATTTTTCTATTTTGTTATTATTAGTTATTAAATTATGTCAATAGATATTAATAGGTTTCTATTAGTAATTAAATAATATTAATATCAGGTATTAGATATTAATAAGTTTTATATTTTGTTATTATTAGTAATTAAATTATGTCAATAGATATTAATAGGTTTCTATTAGAAATAAAATTATACTAATATTAGGTATTAGATAGTAATAGTTTTTATATTTTGTTATTATTAGTTATTAAATTATATTAATATTAGATATTTGATAATAAAAGTTTTTATATTTTGTTATTATTAGTTATTTATTTTCATTAATATTAGGTATAAGATATTTATAGTAAATATATTTTGTTATTATCTGTAATAAAAGTTTATTAATATATTTTAATAAGTTATTATTAGTAATTAAATTATATTAATAGATTAGGTATTAGATATTCATTGTTTTTATATTTAGTTAATATTAGTTGTTAAATTATATAAGTATTAGATATATAATGTTAATAGTTTTTATATTTTGTTATTATTAGATATTTAATTTTATTTATATATGGTATTAGATATTATTAGTTTTAATATTTTTCCATTATTAGTAATAAAATTATATTTATATTGTGTATTAGATATTAATATTTTTTATATTTTGTTATTATTAGTAATTAAATTATATTAACATCAGGTATTAGATATTAAGATTTTTTTCTATTTTGTTATTATTAGTAATTAAATTATGTTAATATTAGGTATTAGATATTAATATTTTTCTATTTTGTTATTATTAGTAATTAAATTATATTAACATTAAGTATTAGACATTAATACATTTCTATTTTGTTATTATTAGCAATTAAATTATATTAATATTAGGTATTAGATATTAATACTTTTTACTATTTTGTTATTATTAGTTATTAAATTATATTAACATTAGGTATTAGATATTACTATTTTTCTATTTTGTTATTATTAGTAATTAAATTATATTTATATTAGGTATTAGATATTAATAGTTTTTTTCTGTTTTGTAACTATTAGTAATTAAATTATAGTAACATTAGGTATTTGATATTAATATATTTTCTATTTTGTTATTATTAGTAATTAAATTATATTAATAGATTAGGTATTACATATTCATTGTTCTTATATTTAGTTAATATTAGTTATAAAATGATATATAATTATTAGATATATAATGTTAATAGTTTTTATATTTTGTTATTATTAGATATATAATTTTGTTTATATTAGGTATTAAATATGAATAGTGTTAATATTTTCCATTATTAGTAATCAACTTATATTTATATTGTGTATTAGATATTAATATTTTTTCTATTTTGTTATTATTAGTAATTAAATTATATTAATATCAGGTATTAGATATTGATATTTTTTCTATTTTGTTATTATTTGTAATTAAATTATATTAATATTAGATATTGAATATTATTTTTTTAAATATTTTGTTATTATTAGTAATTAAATCGTGTTAATATTTGGCATTAGATATTAATAGTTTTTTTTTGTTATTATTAGTAATTACATTATATTAACTAGGTATTAGATATTAATATTTTTTCTTTTTTGTTACTGTTAGTAATTTAATGTATTAATATTAGGTATTAGATATTAATATATTTTCTATTTTGTTATTATTAGTAATTAAATTATATTCACATTAGGTATTAGACATTAATATTTTTCTATTTTGTTATTATTAGAAATTAAATTATATTAATATAAGGTATTAGGTATTAATATTTTTCTATTTTGTTACGATTAGTAATAAAATTATATTAATATTATGTATTAAATATTAAAAGTGGATATATTTTTTATCATTAGTAATTAAATTATATTAATATTATGTATTAAATATTAAAAATGTATATATTTTTTATTAGTAGTAATTGAATAATATTAATAATAGATGTTAGATATTAATAGTTTTTCTGTTTTGTTACTCTTAGTAATTAAATTATATTAATATCAGGTATTAGATATTAAGAGTTTTTATATTTTGTTATTATTAGTAATTAAATTATGTCAATACATATAAATAGGTTTCTATTAGTAATTAAATTATATTAATATTAAGTATTAGATATTATTAGTTTTTATATTTTGTTATTATTAGTTATTAAATTATTTCAATAGATACTAATAGGTTTCTATTAGTAATGAAATTATATTAATATTAGGTATTAGATATTAATAGTTTTTATATTTTGTTATTATTAGTAATTAAATTATGTAAATAGATATTAATAGGTTTCTATTAGTAATTAAATTATATCAATATTAGGTATTAGATAGTAATAGTTTTTATATTTTGTTATTATTAGTTATTAAATTATATTAATATTATATATTTGATAATAAAAGTTTTTAGATTTTATTATTATTAGTTATGTATTTTTATTAACATTAGGTATGAGATATTTATAGTTTATATATTTTGTTATTATCTGTAATAAAATTATATTAATATATTTTAATAAGTTATTATTAGTAATTAAATTATATTAATAGATTAGGTATTAGATATTCATTGTTTTTAAATTTAGTTAATATTAGTTATAAAATTATATAATTATTAGATATATAATGTTAATCGTTTTTATATTTTGTTATTATTAGATATTTAATTTTATTTATATATGGTATTAGATATTAATAGATTTAATATTTTCCATTATTAGTAATGAAATTATATTATACTGTGTATTAGATATTAATATTTTTTATATTGTGTTATTATTAGTGATTAAATTATAATTATATAAGGTATTAGTTGTTGATAGTTTTTATATTTTGTTATTAATAGTAATTATATTATATTAATATTAGATATTGAATATTATTTTTTTTAATATTTTGTTATTATTAGTAATTAAATCGTGTATTAGATATTAATAGTTTTTATTTTGTTATTATTAGTAATTAAATTATATTTATATTAGGTAACAGATATCAATAGTTTATATATTTTATTAATATAAGTTATTACATTATATTAATATTAGTATTTGATGTGAATAGTTTTTATATGTTATTATTAGTAATTAAATTCTATAAATTTTAGGTATTGGATATTAAGAATTTTTATATTTTTTATTATTAGTAATTGAATTATATTTATATTATGTATTAGATATTAATAGTTTTATGTTGTTATTATTAGTTATTAAATTTTATTTATATTAGGTATAAGATATTAATAGTTATTGTATTTTGTTATTATTAATAATAAAATTATATTAATATCAGATATTAGATATTAATATTTTTCTATTTTGGTATTATTAGTAATTAAATTATGTTAATATTAGGTATTAGATATTAATATTTTTCTATTTTGATTTTATTGGTAATCAAAATTATATTAATATTAGGTATTAGATATGAATATTTTTCTATTTTGTTATTATTAGTAATTTAATTATATTAATATAATGTATTTAATATTAAAAGTTTATATATTTTGTTATTATTAGTAATTGGATTATATTAATAATAGATATTTGTTATTAATAATTTTCTAATTTTGTTACTCTAGGTAATTAAATTATATTAATATTAGGTATTAGATTGTAATAGTTTTTATATTTTGTTATTATTAGTAATTAAATTATATTAATATTAGATATTTGATATTAAAAGTTTTTATATTTTGTTATAATTAGTTATTTATTTTTATTAATATTAGGTATTAGATATTAATAGTTTATATAATTTTTTATTATTAGTAATAAAATTATATTAATAGATTTTTATAGGTTATTATTAGTAATTAAATTATATTAATAGATTAGATATTATATATTAATAGTTTTATATTTTGTCATTATTAGTTATTAAATTATATTAATATTAGATATTTGATATTAATAGTTTTTATACTTTGGTATTATTAGATATTTAAGTTTATTAATATTAGGTATTAGATATTAATAGTTTTTATATTTATTTATTATTAGTAATTAAATTATATTAATATTAGGTATTAGATATTCATGGTTTTTATATTTAATCAATATTAGTTATTAAATTATATTATTATCATTAGATATTTGATATTAATAGTTTTGTTTATATTTTGTTATTATTAGTTATTAAATTTTATTTATATTATATTAATAGTTTTAATATTTTTCCATTATTAGTAATCAAATTATATTTATATTGGGTATTAGATATTAATATTTTTATATTTTGTTATTATTAGTAATTAAATTATATTAATATTAGATATTAAATATTATTTTTTTTTAATATTTTCTTATTAGTAGTAATTAAATTATGTTAATATTTGGTATTAGATATTAATAGTTTTAGTTTGTTATTATTAGTAATTAAATTATATTTATATTAGGTAACAGATATCAATAGTTTATATATTTTGTTATTATTAGTTATTAAATTATCTTAATATTAGTATTTGATGTTAATAGCTTTTATATCTTATTATTATTGTTAATTAAATTCTATTAATATTAGGAATTGTATATTTAGAGTTTTTATATTTTTTATTATTAGTAATTAAATTATATTTATATTAGGTATTAGATATTAATAGTTTTTATTTTTTTATTATTAGTTATTTAATTTTATTTATATTAGGTATAAGATAAGAATAGTTATTTTATTTTGTTATTATTAGTAATTAAATTATATTAATATAAGGTATTAGATATTAGTAGTTTTTATATTTTGTTATTATTAGTAATTAAATTATATTAGGCATTAGATATGAATAGTTTTTATATTTTTTTATTAAATTTATGTAATTCTATTAATATTAGGTGTTAGATAATAATAGTTTTTATATTTTGTTATTATACGTAATTAAATCCTATTAATATAAGGTATTTGATGTTAATTATTTTATATTTTATTATTATTTGTAATTATTATTTGTAATATTAATATAAGTTATTAGATATTAATGGTTTTATATTTAGTTATTATTATTAAGTTATATTAATATTAGGTATTAGATATTAATATTTTATTAATGTTTGTAATTAAAATATATTAATATTAGGTATTAGATATTAAGATTTTTAATATTTTGTTATGATTTGTAATTAAATTATATTTATATTACGACTTAGATATTAATAGTTTGTATATTTTGTTATTATGTGTATTTAATTATATTAATATAAGGTATTAGATATTAATAGTTTTTATATTTTGTTATTATTCGTAATTAAATTATATTAATATTAGGTATTATATATTAATAGTTTGTATATTGTGTTATTATTAGTTACTACCATAGAGGCACGGCGTTGCCCGGGTGTTATGAGGTGTGTGTTGTGCAAAAAAATGTGGTAGTAGGAAGGCAGGCTCGAAACCGTACCACGAACTTACTGTTGATTTTATATGCCTGGCCTTACTTGTCGTGCGGTGATAATAGTTTGAATGTAAGTTTAAAATAAAAAGGTCAAGTATCATTGTGAAAATGTGCTTTAAACAGAAACATTCATTTCGAACACGCCCCTGTTATATCAAAGAACCTACTGTTGATTTCATATGTGAGGCCTTTCGGCTTGTGTTGTAATAAAGCTTCCCAAATGCACTTGTTATTTTAGGCTGTGTAAAGTGTTAACTTTGGTCAAAAGGGCCTGTTCCTTCTTTCATGAGATTATTTCGATTATCAATTATAGATACATACTTATCGAAGATATTCCGATACAAACCTATCAAAGAATACTGCCAGACATATAAAGTACTTTCACGTGAAATTTCATAAAAATTGACCCAGGCGTTTTCGAGTCCATGGGGAATGAACTAACACACACACATTTCCTTTTATATAAAATTAGAGATTCGTCTTATTCTGTTTATTTCTCTAAATTATTTCCAGTTACTGGTAATTAACGCATACTATTATCCATAGATTAACCACTGATATTATTTTTGCTTCCTTTAGAGCAGTTATTACTGTGTTTTCTAAAGTCTGTGCAAAATTTGAGATTTGTATAGCTAGACTATTCACATGTCCAAATTTGTTTTTGATTAATTCAATTTTGAAATTGTAATTTATCAACCTCTTCCCCATTCTATTTGTATGGAAATCCCGTTCTTGAATCCAAAAATTGTTAGCAACGATCGATTATACGTTTGTGAAGTAAATTTCTGTCCTTGAAATTTCTTTACTGCGTAGAGTATGGCCAGGTCCTCTTTTCGATCTGCTGGAAGTAAAGATTAAAATCTTTTTTAAAATATCAAAAGGACGTAAAAAATACATTAGAAATAAATGTTCCGACATTTTTAGCGCCCTATTCCAAAATTGCCGAACAACCGACTTTTGAACCATTTTACTGCCAATAAGGAAAAAATAAATAAACATAAGTCAAGTTTTATTTAGTCAAATGATCCCACGTATTTGACATTCTTTTTCATGAAAATGAAAAGCGATTTAGACAATCTAACTATTTTAAATCTATGAGGAGTTGGTATCCTAACGCCGAACTAAAGAAAACAAGTTTTAAATAAGTGACAAAGACAAAGTATTTTCGTTTGATCGGTCGTTCTTGATAAACCGTTCGCCTTTCAATATTCTTTGATTTTTCAGATTTCGAATCTCATATTAAACAGTTGTTTGATTTTTTTGTTTTGTTTTTGCTTTTTGTTTTTATCTTCGCTATTACGTTCCAGTTAAATCAATCATCATCGGGAACAATATTCCCTACAAGATCGTTTTTTGTTTCTTTGAGGGGTTCAGCTCGTTATATTTCTCAAAATGCCCAAGGAAAAGTATATTGTAGCAGCCAACACCCGCTACATCATAGGCAGGAGCTACTTCTCTCGACGAGATTTGAAATCAATTTTCTCCATGGCTTGTCCAATCACAAGCCAGCTCTCTCTCACGTGACAGAGTGTATAAAAGGCGAAATCTGAAACTCTCAATGTTCTCGCTGCTAAGCCCAGTAGTACACATCGCCGAGAGCCTTTCCCCCACCCCGGCCGAACCTGAGTACTACAAGCTAATAATGGCTCTTTTCTATCTATTTATTTATTTATTTCCACGTGCTGTACCTAAACGAACATTCTTCTCGTCATGCTAAATAACATACAACTCACATTCACGCACGCCAACATATTAATACACTTAGACTGCCCTTTCGCTCTCCTTTAATCAGTTTTCTTTGCTCCGGCGACTACTAGCTATAAACACGTGTGGACTGAACTGTTCTCTCCTCAACAAGCCGGCAATATATAAATTAAATCTCCACACAAGAACACTTCAACCTACTAACCCTAATTCTCTCTTGTACAAGCGCTACTAACGAAGATGACAAATAAAGTTGTTTAGAATGAAACTCTATTGCAGATGTCTCATCTCTATAATATAATATATACTGTTATGTCCTCAACATCTCAGCCTTTGTGCTCTCCAACCTTCTTTATCTGATGTTTAGATCGCTTCTTCGGCACTAAAAACGATTCTTATTTTTCTACTTTGAGTGTATGACAACGTCTTCAGCTACTTGTGTTATAGACTTCCGTTGTCACAATCTGGCTTGCTAGTTATTTTTTAAAAATGTGTGCCATACTGGATCGCTTCTTCAAGATTAAAAATGTTCTTCTTCCACAGTATCACTGTCTTCGTAATTAGCGTGTGATGTGCTTAAAAATCAATAAAGTACTTTTTAAAATAAGTATAAAATAAATATGAAATAAATATAAAATAAATATAAAATAAATATGAAATAAATATGAAATAAATATGAAATCAGTAATTTAATACACATCGGACATCTTTTAAAGGTTTCTTTCTTTGATTTAATGGATTATAATCACTCAACGTTGCACGGTAGCCTTGTTACTTATATGTTCTGTAATTTATCCTATACTTTTAAATAAATTTATGCATTATTTTGTAATTTAAATTTAGTACAGTATAGGTTTACCTTTAAAGTATAAATTAATTAAAGAATCAGCATGATACAACTTTGTTGACCAGATTGCTTCTGTTGTTGCCATTCTTGAATGAGGCACTACGTGAAGGTTGCCAACATCCCTAAGTGAAAGTGCTACTAAACAACCTACTGGATTCGCACTTGATATCCCCTGGCTGTCACTTAAGTATTGTCACCTCTTTGGTATAAATCAATAATAACGTGTAATGTAATTCTAGCATATTATGTTAAGGTAATCTTGCTGTAATCTATGTCTACGAATTTATTGAATACGAGTTTCGAATCGAGAGTTATAATCGTTTTAGAATTTGACTGCATATTGTTTCTGCTATATAAATAAAAATTGGCAATGCTCCTTTTCACTGTTCGCACAACCTCTTCGATGTGTTCCTACTTCCAAACACTCAACTCGATGCCCTCCTAAGTGTGTCCTTCGTGGCGCATATGCAAATTAATATCTTTTTATTTTTTAAATCACCGTTTATATTCTTAATTGTTTTATTGCGATTTAAAATACACCTGCGTGGTAGAAGAGAATGGTTTAAGAAACCCAACGTTGACGGGTATTTCGACTTGTACATAATAAAAGAGTAATTCTTTTTTGGCATGCCAGCACGCCAGCAAGCCAGCAAGCCAGCACGCCAGCACGCCACGCGCCAAATTTCATTCCGTCATAAAAACAATTTTCTAAAGAAAAAGAACTTATTTTTACATTTTTATCTCGCAAATAAACATAAAATTATATATTGAAAACTGCGTTTATTATTTTAAAATCCAACAACGGAGTGGAAGTCAATGTTTTCGATTGTAAAACACAGCTAATTTTTTGATAAATTTCTGTGTGGCGTATCATTGAATTATTTTTTCTAAAGAATAAAATTGAATACTGTTTGTTTTTACAAGAATGTTTAAACGAAACTTACTTTGGTTTGATAAAATTTTGTTTGGCGTACTGCTTAATTATTTTCATATATATTTTTCTGATTATTCGCTAGGTCTTTTTTTATAATTCTTTTTGTAATATATAATTTATGTTTATTCGCTAGATAAAAATGTAAAAATAAGTTCTTTTTCTTTAGAAAGTTATTTTTATGTCGGAATGAAATTTTGCACGCGGCGTACTTTTGGCGAGCTGGCGTGCTGGCGTGCCAAAAAAGAATTACCGATAATAAAATAAATGGGAATAACAACGGGACGTGTATTCGTATAAAAATATAAGTATAAAACGTCTTTTTATCTTATTAGTGGGAGAAATGCTTCATATAGGTGAAACTGAGGTGTTTCTGAGTGAATAAATCGTATGGACTCTACCTCAGAACTTTCTGCTCTCATGCTAGCCTATCCAAACAATAGTCTTCGCTTAACGCGCAGTGCGTACAACGAATGCGTGTAAAACATTCTCTGGTGGCCATTTTGTTTGACGTCATAAGTTGTCCAGTCTTATTTATACAGACAATAAATACAAGGCGCCAACCTTGTGCAAAGTCCAGCAGAAGTGGACTTTGGTAGGTCGGGCTGCATATGAAACAATAATAATTGTATTGCGTATCAGTATCATAGAAAGAAATATGAAAGCGGCGTTAATATTATCTGCTAATATTATATAAGGATATATTATACAGAAATGAATATATAATATGCCATAAGATATTGATAAATCTTACTTTAGATAATCATAACACAGGACATTCACTTAGGGTTTCTTTACAAAGAGGATACAAGGCGAGAGTCTGTCTCTTTCGGTCTCTTCGAACTCTCTGATTCCCGAATAGTACATCTACTTTGTCTTTATATTATTGTACGGAGGGGTGTTGGGTCATTCCATTATAACACTTTCCCCCAAGCTAAATTCTTCCCTAGAATTTAGCTTTACGGTTTAGTTCTTCTTGAGTTTGAACTAAAGCATTCAGCCTTTTTCCCTTTTCTTTTCACTTCTTACAGTTTGCATTTGTGAATTTGTCCATTTTGGAGAGTGACTAGTTTTTGGAGTTACTGATACTTCCCTTGCCATTTCCTAGTTGTTTGGGGGTTCAATTTGGAAAATGTCGTACAATACTTCCATTTGTAGCTCTCGGTTTTCGACTGTTTCAACGTATATTGGTCTCAATTGGTGTGTATGTCTTTTATGGGTAAATGTGCGTCCTTTTATGATATAGGCCATTCCCCTGATTCTTTTTGAGACTATTCCATCTTCCCAAAAACTCTTTCCTGCCCGATAGCTTTTAAAGAAACTTTATCACTGTCCTTATACGTCCTGTAGTTTGCATTATCTTTAATAACTTTTTTCTCTTTTTTCTCGGAATTAATCGGTCGAACACAAAACATACTTTCCTGGCAAACATTATTTCAGCTGGTGATGAATTTCTATTAGTATTCTGGTTTGGCGTTATCCTAAAATTGTAAGGAATTTTTTAATACTCTTTTCTTCAGTGTCGATATTGTTATTCCTTTTAATGATCTTTTGAAAGTATCGACAAATCTTACTGCTTGCCCGAGATTTATAAGTTGGTGTTGTGATATGCTCCATGGTCAGTGACTCACAGTAGTCCTTAAATTCTTGTCCTGTGAACATGGTATCATTGTCACTAACAATTGTTTTTGGTATTCCCAAACGACCAAATACTTCGTCTAACGCATTTATAGTGTTTGCAGCAGTGGGGTGTTTGTATTTATAAATTTCTGGTGCTTTTTACAAACTATCCACGATTACCAGGTAATAATATCCTTTCAGTGGTCCTGCATAATCTATATGAACGCTTGTCCAGGGTACATCTGTTTTAGGCCAAGATTGCGTGGGTGGAGTTTTCGCTGCTAATTGGCAACCTTTGCATAATTGTACTATTTTTTCTATGTCCTGATCCATTTTAGGCCAGTATATGTATCCTCTCATTAGTGCTTTCATTCTGGAGATTCCAGGATGACCCATATGAAATTCTTTCAGAATTTTCATTCATAGCACTTGCGGTATTATCATTCTATTTGCATACATTAGAGTTTCCTCACATATCAAAAACGGAAACACTTTAATCCTTTTTTCTTCTTTTCGTTTTGCCCCACTTGTTTTTTATCTTGTTGATGTATTCGTCTATTTTCGCTGCAATCTGTTCGCGGTGTAAGTAGGAACACCTTTTTGAACCAAAAATCGACAGTAACGGTTTATGGTCCGTCTGCCATGGAGGAATCTATGAAATTCTTTTCATAGCGTACACAATTGACAGATCTTCTTTCTCAATCTGAGTGTAATTTCTTTCTGCGGGTAATAAACCCTTGAAGCGTGGGCAATTGGTTTACTAGACTCATCTGTGTAGAAGCACGGCTCCTAACCCGTATTCGCTCGCATCTGTTGCTATAATTAACTCCTTCTTCGGATCGTAATGTGCCAAAGCTAGATCCGATAACAAACACTTTTTTTTAATGTTTCCTCCCATTCCTTTGTCCAGTGCCATTTTTTATTCTTCTTCAACGGTGCTTTTAATACATGTATATTTGAGATATAGGGATTATATTAGTTCGCCAGACCCCAAAATGACTGTAATTTCACTACATTGTCTTGTCTAGGCATGTCTCTAATTTCTTTTGTCCTATTTGGTGTAAGAGTATCTTGTGTAGGAGACGGTGAGAATCGTCGTGGGCGACGAAGCGTTTCACTGAAGAACCACGGCAACACACAGCAAACCAACAAACAATGACAGCCACGGCGCGAAGGCAACTAACAAAGCTCAGCTGACTGCACGAATAGAAACGGAACCCAACGGTCACTGTACTGATCGCCACGAACGTCAGAACCCGACTGCCTCGCACCTCCAATGGACCGATTTTTATTACTCAAGATGGCCTAGCTAATTTGCATCCCCGCGAGATCTCGCGCGATCCTGCGAGATTCCGTCTCTAATAAAAGCAGGCAGGCGCCATCTTGAAACTCTTTCTTCCGCTGCCCCGATCACAGGATCAGCCACCACCCCACATGCCAGGCACACACGGACCCTCTTGCGCCGAGGGCTACGGTTAGTCTCACACTCCCCCCTGGTCTCCAGATCACATACGTGACACGGCGGACGTGGCCGTTTGATTCGAGCACTCCTGCGGAGGGGTATTGCCGGGACTTCCTCATCGGAGCTCTCAGAAGTGGCATCGGAAGCATCAGCATCAGCATTAGAGCTCGCAGTTGAGTCATCAGGTCCATGGGGCACAGGTTGGATCCATCGCTCATCGTCGGATGACTCGCTCCTTCCACTGCTTGCCGATTGGTCAGCGCTTAGAGCGGGCCGGACATCCCTTACGTGGCGCGGAGTATCATCGACTAGTATGGCCTGTTCACTGATGACGCCGGTGACCCGCCCCCTCCAAAAGCTGCTGGTGCACCGGCCGCCGGGTGGCTTCACCCAGACGGTGTCTCCCACTTGGTACGTCCCCTGGGGTTCTCGTTGGTCGGGTAGACACACTTCAACGTCCTTGACGCGCACGTGGTAGTGATGAATCGCATCAGCGGGCGCACTGCCGCCAGTCACGGTGTCCTTAGGCGTTGTGTTGTATCTGTAAACCGCCTCCGTGATCGTACACTTCTTCCTGGTCGCGATCCTCTTCACGGTTCGGTGGCATCGCTCCGCTATGCCGTTGCCGCTCGGCACATACGCGCATCGGTGTCGAAGGCGGATCCCCCAGTTGTCCATAAAATGCCTAAATTTCCTGCTGCAGAACGCCGTGTCGTTATCCGTGAGGATCTCCTCAGGCGGCCCCCTTTCGTAGAATATGGATTCCAATTCGTGGATGACACTGGTGGAATCCTGCCTTGCCAATTGGCGCCAAATCGCGAATCTCGTTGGCCCGCAGTCTATCAGCGTGAGGAAGTGTTGGCTGCCGTAGTGGGTTATATCCATACCCAACCGACTCCAAGTCGCGTCCACTCCCAGCTGTCCTTTCCGCCATCTGGCTGGGGCGGGGTCGATGGACTGGCACGTTTGGCACTCCCTGACCACTGCTCTTACTGCGCTTTTTGGTATTGATGGTCTAGCCAACTTCACAAAGTAGTAGGTCCGTTGCACTCCGGGGTGCCCACTGTCGTGATGTATCTTCCTGATTTCGTCCTCCTCGATGGAGGCAGCACACAGAGGCAATGGCTTAGCTTCTTTCTTTATAGCCTCATACCATCTCCGTGGTACCCGAGTGAGCTTGTCGGCGAGGTTGTAGTCCGAGGTGAGGAGCACTACGTCTACGGACAGGTTGTACTCCGTCACCAGTTTTTTCACAGTCTCGAGCCTCCGTCTTATCAGCATTTCGCTGGCTGCCTTGGTGCGTGCCCTGGCCTTGCTCGTGAGTGTGTCCGACACCCAGTGGTGCACGCAAAGTGAGTCAGTGTGCACACGCAGTTTCTTCACTTCCCATTGAAGTGCCAGGTTAATGCCCTTTATTACAGCGTCGAGTTCTGCCAGGTTGATATGGGCAGCATCATTCGCCGGTCGCAGCCAGCAGGCATCCTCAACTACGGCCCCATCTTTCTCCAAAACTACACCGATCGCTAGAGAACTTGCGTCCACCCACACGCTCAGTTCGTCTCCCTGCACGCACCAGTCCCCTGTGGCGGGGTCATTCTTTTTCACACTAGCGACGGTCTCCTTTAACATTCGAACCAATAGTTCGTCGGTTATGTCATCGTCCCAGCCTTTGCTGACCGCATTTGCCCTCCTTTTTATGACGCCTGTCGCTGCACGAACCCATCCGCATACTGGAAGGTGCCCCACAAGTTTCCCGCACAGGGAGAACACGGCACGTCTTGTGTAAACGTCGGGTACGTCGGGAACTGCGGTTCCACGCCTCCACTTCAGGATCCCTCGCTCCTCTTGAACGCTCAAGCCCAATACGCGGGCACCATCCTCAAGCCGCTCAGAGTCCTTGCAGTTTAGACCAAACTCGGCAAGTTTGGATCTTACGCGCGAAGAGGACACGATATCTTCGTTCATGTATATATCGTCAATATACGCCGATGTTCCCTTTCTGATCCATTCTTCTTGTGACAACACGGCATTGACGATAGCCTTCATTATCTGGGGTGCTACGTTTAGCCCAAATCCGAGTCGCGTAAGACAGTATCTCTTCCCGTAAAACATCACTGTCTGGAAAGGCCACATCGCCTCGCCGATCCGGACCTGCAAGTATGCTTTTCTCAAGTCCAGTAGGGACACATTGGACCCCTGCCGGCGCCACTCTCGCAGCTTGCTGGCACAGACGTCGGCGTCCGCTGTGAACGCATCAACGTGCGCATTCAACTCACGGTAGTCCATTACCGGCCTCACCTTTGACTTGTTAGGTTGGGCAACTGCCATCAGCGGTATCAGGCCCTTGGGGGGGTCCAAGTTTGTCGTAGGGGTATGGAATCAGCCAACCGTTCTTAATCCATTCACGGAGCTCGCTTTCGTATGCAGGCCTTATCTGGTCGGGCATACGGTACTCTGCCACTTTGTTTTGTACTTTGGCTGGTTCCTTGTCTTCTGACCACCTCCAAGTGGCGGTCCACGCCTTCTGTTGGTCGTCGAATTCCGCACTGAAGTCCGGCTGGTCGACTCTTAGTGCTGCGCACACCGGGGGCCTATCCTGAAACTCTACAACGCCAGCGCGCGTTATGCACACGCCGCCCAGGGCTTTGATGGCATCGTAGCCTATCAACAGGTCGAAACTCAGCGGCTTTTCGCGTGTCACCAGCGCTTCGACGTTGGCCGAGTTCCCAGTTCTTGTGCGAATGTGTACCACACCCACGCCGCAACACATTCGTATTTTTCCAGTGATGGTAGTTATCCTGACGTTCTTCTTTTTCCACGCCCGACAGAAGTCCGCACACACTATGGTGCGGGAGCAACCGGAATCAAGGAGGGCTGAACATAACGTGTCATTAACTCGGACCTGAATGACAGGGAGCGCCTTGTTTATTTTCTGTTCGGGGAAGAGGTCGGCACTGGCACCTTGTCCCCGTCCCCGTTTCCCGCACAGTCTCGGGCCATGTGCCCAGTCTTGTTACAGCGGTAGCAGCGAACAGCCGTCGACCGCCTTCTACAATTTCTTGCCATGTGGCCCCGCCCGTTGCATTTGTAGCCGGTGACATCACCTTGCGGGCTGGGTCCCTGAGACGGTCCTTCGCCACTTGGTGGAGCCTGTGCGACGGCGACTACCGGTTCCTGCACCGTCGAGTCATCCTTCATTATTGTCCTGGCTCTGTCCACTAGGTCACTCAGCGGTAGTGAGGACATGGTAGAGGTTGCTCGCAGGAGCTGCTTTGCTCCAGCGGGGAGTCCTGACAGGAATTTGTAGGCTAGGGCCCTCTCGGGAAGACTGCCGAACAACACCGTCAGCTTCTTAAGTTCGGCGAGATACACGTCCACAGTTTCGCCCAAGCGTATAGACCTCGTCTCAAACTGCTCCCATGCAGTGGCGGGGTCAGTGGCGAACGCCCTGTACAACGCCGCCTTGATACTCGAGTAGTCACACTTCTCCTCAGCGCTGAGTTGCTGATATACAGCGAAGGCCCCGCCGGTCAGCCGCAGAGGAATCACGCGCTCGACATTTTTCACGCCGGACAACTGACAATGTAACTCGACCTTCTCAACCCAGCTGAGTACCGGGTCGGATCCGTCGAATTCCGGTATCAACTTTAGATCGAACCTATCCGTCATTGAAGAAAAGAAAACCAAGTTCGGAGTGGGGAGGCCGAAATAGCTTGTAAGAGTATCTTGTGTAGGAGACGGTGAGAATCGTCGTGGGCGACGAAGCGTTTCACTGAAGAACCACGGCAACACACAGCAAACCAACAAACAATGACAGCCACGGCGCGAAGGCAACTAACAAAGCTCAGCTGACTGCACGAATAGAAACGGAACCCAACGGTCACTGTACTGATCGCCACGAACGTCAGAACCCGACTGCCTCGCACCTCCAATGGACCGATTTTTATTACTCAAGATGGTCTAGCTAATTTGCATCCCCGCGAGATCTCGCGCGATCCTGCGAGATTCCGTCTCTAATAAAAGCAGGCAGGCGCCATCTTGAAACTCTTTCTTCCGCTGCCCCGATCACAGGATCAGCCACCACCCCACACGCCAGGCACACACGGACCCTCTTGCGCCGAGGGCTACGGTTAGTCTCACATTTGGGTTAGGTCTTCTACCTTTCTGATCAATTAGTTGTCCTTAATATTCAAATTTGTATATACCAAATTCACATTTTTAGAGCCACTTTCAATTTGTAGTTTGCTATTCTCTTGAATACCTTACTTCATCAATTAGGGACAATCTTTTTTCCTGCTTGCCTCCTTAATATAGTTTGTAATAATTCACTTTGTTTTAATTGTTGTTCTTGTAAATATTTCATTTGCTATTTTTGCGTTTGCAGTGCCAACTGCGTGGTTTTTGTATGTTCAGTTTCCATATTAAACTTTTAAGTACAGAAGAAAACAGCAACAAAAATTAATTGTACAAAAAAGTGCTAAATAAATTCAATGAATTTATTTTTAAAAGGCACATATTATTTCGTAAGAATTTAGAACAATTTTCGAGAAGAAAATACAACCGACCGTCGACATACATGTAGCAGAATAAGAACATGTTCCTTTTTTATTTTGCAGCCTCATTTATCGTTATTTATTTTTCTTATTAAAACAAAATAAATTTGGCATGGTTTAGCAATAGAAGAAATATTTTTCTTTCCCTTTTTTAGTATAAAACTAAACAGACCGAATTACGTTTTTTTTCTTTTGAAAAAAGTCACGTGTTTTAGTTTTGTGCTGTTATTTTTTGTCGTATTCTTTTTAATTTTTTTCAGTGGGTTGAAGTATTTTATCAGTTAAGTTTATGGAACTTATTTCCGTCTTTCGGTCAGACTCAATGGTTTTCTTTTTCCTTCGACTATGTGCCTTCCTGAATACAGTTTCACTTTTTTTCCTTTTAAGTCTTTGTGGAACTTCCCATACAACACTTTTTCTGGTATTCCTCCTGATGCCTTTTCTTGATATCATCTCTGCTCTTTCCATGCCTCTTGTTCTCCAATGCCTTATTGCTGTTTATTTCCTTCAACATGTTCTCCCATGAAGCACGAAAGTACATATCAAGACTGTCAATTTCCGCAAATACACAATCTTCGACTCCGATCATGTCCCTTCCGCCATCCCGTCTTTTCAGGTACAACCAATCTACGTAAGATTTTGTATGTTGCGCCCCATACATTGTCATCTGTTTTCTCGTTATCCTGTCAAGTTCCTGCAGTTAATTTTTGTCTACTTTATGACTACTGCTCCGTATCTGATCACTGATACTGTCCTCGAATTGATGGTGGAGATTATATTTCTTCCATTTAATTTTGATTTAAGGATGCTCTTAATCCGTCTGATATGTTTTTTTCTTCATTTGTTCTTTAATCTGGTCATACATTATTTCTTTCGTCTGGTCATACATTATTTCTTTCATCTGTTCATACATTATTTCTTTAATCTGGTCATACATTATTTCTTTCATCTGTTCATGCATTATTTGTTTAATCTGGTCATACATTACTTCTTTCACCTGTTCATACATTATTTGTTTTATCTGATCATACATTATTTCTTTGATCTGTCCATACATTATTTGTTTCATCTGGTCATACATTATTTCTTTCATCTGTTCATACATTATTTCTTTAATCTGTTCATACATTATTTCTTTCACCTGTTCATACATTATTTCTTTCATCTGTTTATACATTATTTCTTTCCTCTGTTCATACATTATTTCTTTCATCTGTTCATACATTATTTCTTTAATCTGGTCATACATTATTTCTTTCATCTGTTCATACATTATTTGTTTCATCTGGTCATACATTATTTTTTCATCTGGTCATACATTATTTGTTTCATCTGATCATACATTATTTCTTTCATCTGTTCATGCATTATTTCTTTCACCTGTTTATGCATTATTTCTTTCATCTGTTCATACATTATTTCTTTAATCTGGCCATACATTATTTCTTTCATCTGTTCATACATTATTTGTTTCATCTGGTCATACATTATTTCTTTCATCTATTCATACATTATTTGTTTTATCTGATCATATATTATTTCTTTCATCTGTTCATACATTATTTGTTTCATCTGGTCATACATTATTTCTTTCATCTGTTCATACATTATTTGTTTTATCTGATCATACATTATTTCTTTCATCTTGTCATACATTATTTGTTTCATCTGATCATACATTATTTCTTTCACCTGTTCATACATTATTTCTTTAATCTGGTCATACATTATTGCTTTCATCTGTTCATACATTATTTGTTTCATCTGTTAATACATTATTTCTTTCACCTGTTCATACATTATTTCTTTCATCTGGTCATACATTATTTCTTTCATCTGTTCATACATTATTTCTTTAATCTGGTCATACATTATTTCTTTCATCTGTTCATGCATTATTTGTTTCATCTGTTCATACATTATTTCTTTCATCTGTTCATACATTATTTCTTTAATCTAGTCATACTTTATTTCTTTCATCTGTACATATATTATTTCTTCATACATTATTTCTTTCATCTGTTCATACATTATTTCTTTCATCTGTTCATGCATTATTTGTTTCACCTGTTCATACATTATTTCTTTAATCTGGTCATACATTATTTCTTTCATCTGTTCATACATTTTTTCTTTCATCTATTCATGCATTATTTCTTTCATCTGTTCATAAATTATTTCTTTCATCTGTACATACATTATGTCTTTCATCTGGTCATACATTATTTCTTTCATCTGTACATACATTATTTCTTTCATCTGTACATACATTATTTCTTTCATCTGTTCATACATTATTTCTTTCATCTGTACATACATAATGTCTTTCATCTGGTCATACATTATTTCTTTCATCTGTACATACATTATTTCTTTCATTTGTTCATACATTATTTCTTTCACCTGTTCATACATTATTTCTTTAATCTGTACATACATTATTTCTTTCATCTATTCATACATTATTTCTTTCATCTGTTCATGCATTATTTCTCTCATCTGGTCATACATTATTTTTTCATCTGTTCATACATTATTTCATTCATCTCCAAAACACCAAGATACTTGTATCGACTTTCCTCATCGTTTCACTATCATTGATGCAGAGGCCATCACTTTCCACTACTTTTCCTCTTTCCATGATTAACACTCCACATTTAGATCATCCAAATTCCATGTTTACATCTGCAGAGACAACTCTTACTGTGTTTACTAAACTATCGATTTATTCTGTATCTTTTCTGAATACTTTTAAATCGCCCATGCAAAGTAGATGGTTAATTCTTTCCCCTTTCTTTTTCACTTCATAGAAAATATTGGTTTTCCTTAGTACCAGTGTCAATGGTATCATAATCAAGACATTATTATTATTATGGGCTCTCAATGAGCTTTCACACAGGTTATCAAATATCTGTGGTATTCCCTGAAAGGTGAGTTACAACAAGTCCTCCCAGATTTTCCAGTACTCTCCACCTCTTTCGATAACATTTGCAAATAATTTTGCATTATCGCCATTGATTTCTCGTGTGCAGTGGTCATTGGATTTGAGTGGCAATAAGCCTCACCAAGATCCCAGTTCTCTTCGTACTTATACAGTGGAGGTTTGGCCAGTGCTCTCTCTCTCTCTCTCACTCTCTCTCTCTCTCTCTCTCTCTCTTTGGCCTTTCTTTCCTCATTGACTACTTAGCTATTTGTTTCACTCTTTGGAGGGGGACAGTGATGTGCTAATTGGGGGATGGGGTGGAGTTAGAGAACTTATAGGTATGTAGTTTCAAGGTTTTTAGTTCCATGTAGCGCTTCATATTTTGTCTGGTGCAGTTTGTCTGGTCTACTTTTTGTTCGTCTGTGTTAGTCTCTACGTTCAAGGGTTTTCCTTAATATTTCAGCTGTTTTCATTATTGTTGTTCGTTGTATTTTTCTAGCCATTCCTCTGATTCCAATTTCTCCCATTCTTTTTTAAATGTCTTTCGGATTGTTCCTAGTGCTCCTACTATTACAGGTATTATTTTTACTTTCTTCATCTTCCATATCCGTTTCAGCTCACTGGCTAGCTCTGTGTATTTGCTCCGTTTCTCCTATTTTTTTATATTTACCCTGTGGTCAGATGGAGCAGCAAAGTCTACAATTTTACAGGATTTTTCTTTCTTGTTAATTATTACAACATCTGGTCATCTTGCTTGGGTGGGTTTATCGGTTTTTATGTCCATGTCCGATAGGATTTTGTGATTCTCGTTTTCAAGTATGTTGCCGGCTTATGTCTGTATCACTTGTCTGTGTGTTCGATCTGTAGTTGTTTGCATAATTCCCAGGGCATTGCCCTTTCCACTTGGTCGTGTCTATTCTTGTATTCCTTTTGGGCCAGTTTGCTGCAGTTACTTACTATATGGTTTATCGTTTCGTCTCTCTGTCCAAAGAGTCTGCATTTACTGTTTTCTTGTGTTTTATCGATCTTTGCTTTGATGTTATTGGTTCTTATCGAGTTATCTTGTGCTGTGGTTATTAGGGTTTCATTTTATCGGCTTATGTGTCCTTTTCGCAACCATGTCCAAGTGCTTTCGTTATTCTCATCTTTTGTCATCCATGCATTTGTTTTCCCTCCCAGTTTTCTTTTCTCGTCTTATCCTTTATCTCACTGTTTACTGTTTTGTCGATTTTCGCAGTGTCTCTCGCTGCCATGATTATCCTTTCTGTGTTTTGCATTATTTTTCGAATTCTTTTCTTGTGTCATGTACACAGTCTTCTATAAAAACTAACCCTCTCCCACATTCTTTTCTTTTCACATAGAGTCGGTCAACATCGTCCTTTGGGTGAAGTGCATTGTGCATGGTGATAAGTTTCCTGGTCTTCTGATCAAGGTGTCTCAGTTCTTCTTTGGTCCATTCTATGAACAGTCCAGGGTATCTTACTAGTGATACTGCCCATGTATTTATGCCTTTTATTGGGTTTCTGTTATATAATTTGGATTCCAGAAGTTTTCTTGTTCTCCTGAAATATTCCTTTCCAATTCTCTCTCTCTCTCTCTCTCTCTCTCTCTCTCTCTCTCTCTCTCTCTCTCTCTCATTTGTGTGGCTTTGATGTTGTCTGCTTCCAGAAAACCTAGGTATTTATAAGCGTCTTGTCCCCTACGGTCCTCATCTCCGTTTGGTTGGGTAGTTCGATGTCCGCCGTTGACTCCAGTTTTCCCTTTTTTATAACTAATAGTTCATACTTTTTCATACCAAGCTCCATTTGGATACCCTAGCTGAAGATCCTGGCAGTGCTTATTAGTGTCTCTAGTTTCTTTTTCGGTCCTTGCAAAAAGTTTCAGGTCGTCCATGTATATCAGGTGGTTCATTTTTCCTCTGTATTAGAGAACTTGTATCCAGCTTGGCACTTTCTCAGTATATTGTGCAGGGACATCATGATTATTATAAACAGCAATGGTGATAGTGAATCTCCTTGGAAGATGGTTCTTTGTATGTTAATTCCTGTCAGCTGTCAATTCCAGTTTCCATGTTTTCATTGCGTTTTCTATTACGTTGGTGATCCTGATTATTATTATTATTATTATTATTATTATTATTATTATTATTATTATTATTATCTTATTACGTTATTATTATCTTATTACGTTATTATTACGTTTTTCTTTTTGTTTTTACTGCAAAGAAAATCAATTTAATGATCCACCAATTTTTATAATTCAAATAAAATGTTCACTTCATTCATAAAGAAAAGGCACAGAATAGTTAACAAAGCCCACGCCTTCCCCATGTTAAAAATGGTTTTCTAAATTATTATTTCGAAATTCGTTCGTAACAATTGGAGGAGGCGTTGTTAAATATCGTTTTCTTATTTTGTCTTCCAATCATCGGCTATTTTCAATTGTTTATGAAAACTTTCAAGTGACATGTAGCACTAACGACGAAATGATACAATCTGACTCAAAATAATTTTTTTGTTGTCTTGCAATTTTCAATCAATTACAAGAAACCCACTTCAGAAAAAAAATATGCAGAAATTAGTGGGGATTATGTAACAATTTTTAAATTTACAAAAAAAACAATTTTTAAATTTACAAAAAAAAAAACCCAACAAATCTCTAATTAAATATTTATAAATTTTAAAAGAATCGGAATGGGAATCGGGAATCGTATCGAAATCGGAAATTTAGAACGGAATCAGTAATTGTATCGGAATCGGAAAAAAATTGTAATCGTCCCGTCACTAATATATATATATATATATATATATATATATATATATATAATATTATATATGTGTGCATATATATATATATATATATATAATATTATATATGTGTGCATATATATATATATAATATTATATATGTGTGCATATATATATATAATATTATATATATGTGCATATATATATATATATAATATTATATATGTGTGCATATATATATATATATATATATATATTGTCAGAATGTAATTCTCACATCTACCCTTCTTTCTCTCTTTCTTTTCTTCTCTCTTTAACCCTTCCTCTATACAAGTAGTTGTAGACTGCTATTGATAACACGTGACTGTTTCTTTGTTGACGATTGGTCGAATGTTCGTTTTTTGCTCGCCGATTTAAGCGCCAATGGAAGTGAAAAAAGGCAATTGCTGCCTAGGCTTTTGGGAGTGAAAGGCCGTTGTTTAAAAATGTCAGACCTGGATGTAGTAACCTATCGTGGTGAGACATCAGGAGGCTCTAGATGAAGGTTCTAGTCCTTCAGTTAAATTTTCGTTTAGGTGATGAAAATGAAGACAACAATAATAATATATAATATATATGTCATTGCTCTTGTGGGCTGTCTTTGTCTGGTTGTGTAAATAATTATATCTATGTGTGTGGGGGTGCAGAGCAGACAGGACAAGGATCTGCGTTTGCAAGACGTGCGTGCTAACCACATTGTTATATTCATCGGAGACGTGGACATTGTATATCAAAGGCACATTAAATGGCTTGAACAATTTCACCAAAAATGCTTGAGACGTATCTTAAACATCAAGTGGCAAGCACAAGTACCCGATACTGAAGTCCTTGTGAGAGTATGTTGCTCTAGTAATCAGATCATCTTACTCTTGTAATCAGGTCTCACGTGCGTTGGGTGGGCCACCTGGTTGGAATGAAAGATTCTAGGCTACCAAAACAATTTTTTATGGGAAGCTGGAAAATGGCAAGCGCCCTCAACACAAGCCTAGGAAAAGGTTCAGGGACTCTACAAAGCATATTTGAAAGTTCTACAAATAAACATCGACACATGGGAAGAACTTACTCTAAAAGGCAGAAGTGGCAAAAGCTTGTACGTGAAAGTTGTGATGCTCGAGAGAAAATAAAGTAGACCCACAGCAATCTGAAGCGAGAGCGTCGCAAAGGTTTAATTGATGGTCTTAATCATGAGACACAAAGCTGGAAATGCGACACTTGTGAACAAGTGCTTTTGTCA
Source organism: Euprymna scolopes (assembly GCF_053919585.1). Taxonomy (NCBI): domain Eukaryota; kingdom Metazoa; phylum Mollusca; class Cephalopoda; order Sepiida; family Sepiolidae; genus Euprymna; species Euprymna scolopes. The sequence continues at coordinate 23,366,898 of NC_136520.1, forward strand.
AAAGTAGGCTACGTCAACCACTTTAAGTCGCACAAAACACCTGTTCAGGTCACCTTTGCACCTATTAGTCCGAACCCAGCGATCTGTTTAATATGCAGAAAAGTTTACAAGTCTACTGCTGGTTTTAGAAGACATATGATTGTTCATAAGAATACCCTTCAGCTTGCAGAGGAATTCAACTCAATGGAAATTGCTCGATTTGCATGTCACATCTGTTTCAGGATGTGCAAATTTGTGGCAGGAGTGCAAAGTCGTCTGAGATGGCATGAACGACATGGGGAGCACGCAATGTGACGGCGATCATCTGGAAAGATGCAGCAATCATCTTCTATGATATAAATCTCACCTGTCTGTTTAAATATATGTATGCATGCATGCATGCATGTATGTATGTATGCATGCACTTTTCTACGGGGAGGGGTCGCTTTTTTGCCGATATTTTCGAAAGTCATCGCCTCTTTTCGATTGTCTAGCCTTAATTTAAGCCTACGTCACTTCCGGTTTGGCGATTGGCGCAACAGCTAACACGACACATTTTTTTCACTTTCTTTTCCTCCTTCGCGGTACGGGTTCGAACCTGCCAGCCTACTACTACTCTTTTCTTTTTTTTATTTTTGTGGCCGCAATTTTCCTTTTTTTGTTTTTGCTCAACCAACAACTTTACACACACACACACACACACACACACACACACACACACACACACTTTCTTTTCCGCCTTCGCTTCACGAGTTCGAGTCTGCTTAACCACTACAACTTCTTTTTTCTCAACACACACCTACAAGCACCCGCGTAAAGCCGAACACCCAGGCTATATATATATATATATATATATATATATATATATATATATATATATATATATATATATATATATATATATATTAGGGAATTGGACCTGGAGTCTAAAGGACAGGGTTTATTTTAATGTACTAGTAAATGTATTAATACTATTTAAAGAAAAACAGTGCTCAATATACTGTAGATATATAATAAGCTCAATAGGTATAGATATCCTAGAGCTATTTTAATATTGAGTAAAGCGATTCATAATTTTGAATTAAAATTCAGTTTCAAAAGGAAAACAAACAAAATCCACTTGATTGTACGATCGTTTCATAAACTATGTTGTTTTATTTAAATTAACAATGAATATTGACAATAATTTGACAAAAACTTTGTACTTTAATAACACAGTCTCCTCATCAGCAAAAATAGTGGGGGGGGGACAGTTACAGACACCAAAATAAATAAATTAAAATAGAACAAAATAGAAAATTATGAATAAAAAAAAAACAAATAATTGTTTTATATAATATATATATATATATATATATATATATATATATATATATATATATATATATATATATATATTTATGAAATCTGTTTACAATTTGAGTAAGTCTATACTCTGGCATGCTGTTATTTTGTCTTCTAATTAGAATAATTACTTATCGTTTATATTACTTTAAAACGTTGTTCTAATGTACAGTGGATCAGTTTTATCGTTGGACGCCAAAATTTAAAATTCAAAACTTATTAAATTAAACAAGGACAATAACTATAAATTTTGGAAAATTTTAACTTCTCATTATTTTAGAGATAAACTATTTATTTAATATAACGCTTAATATATTAAAGATAAAACTCGTCAATAATATTAATGCTAAAAGAATTATTATTATTATTATTATAATAATAATAATAATAATAATAATAATAATAATAATAATAATAATAATAATAATATTAGTTATTAAATTATTTATTATGAAAGGGTTCAAATCACATTTTATTATTCTATGGTGGTTTGGATTTGTCAAATTTCAAATAACGTTTATGAATACAACCGGATAAATCTCGTCCTTTCGGTTTAAAAGTGTGGACATATTAATATTGAAATTTGATATAGATAGGGCTTAAAATATACAAAGGCTGCAGAATTTGTCACCAGGTTTTTATGTTTTATGGGAATCTACTTTTTTCAATTTTAAATTAAAGGGGATATTCATATCTGAGGTACCAAATATACTTTTCTAGAGTTGTCTGGTTTTTTTAAGGATCATTTTTTGAAAGAGTGTTTACGAGGGGCGTGCAATAAGTAATGCCACTTACCCACTTCCAGTTGTCTGATCTAGCTCAAATTTTGCATGTGCAATGATTTATATCTCTACGGGTTATGTGGCAAATTACAGCTCTGAACTAATTGTAGTTTCTGTTTTACAGGTGTTTGAACTGAGTCAGTTGTGAAATGGAGCCTGTTGAATGTCGAGCAGTGATCCGGTTTTTGTATTTGAAAGGACGCACACCACAGAACACTTTTTATTAAATGAAAGAAACTTATGGTGATAATGCTCCATCATATGACCTTGTAAAATGCTGGCATCGTGAATTCAAACATGGCTGGAAGTCTGTGGAAACAGCTCCCAGACCTGGTCGCCCCCCTTCTGCCATTGATTAGGCTCTGTCCGTCAAGTCGAGGCTGCCATTTTGGAAGATCGGCGCATTACTATTCGCCAAATAGCCCAAGATGTCAAGATTAGTACAGGGTCTGTGGAAACTATCATTCATGACCATTTGCATTTGCTTAAGGTGTCTGCCAGATGGATTCCTAGGTTTCTCACACCATTCCAGAAGCGATAACGCGTCGAATGCTCGAGGATGAATTTGGAGATGTGCCAAGAAGATGAGTCAAAGTTTTTAAAAAGACTGATTACACAGGTTGAAACCTGGGTCCATCACTATGATCCAGAGACCAAAGCCCAGTCAATGCAGTGGAAGCACTTGGACTCACCACCTCCGCTAGCAAGGTCATGCTCACAGTCTTCTAGGACCAGGACGGAGTAGTCATGACATATTTCCTGGCAAATGTTACCACAATTACAGGAGCCTATTATGCTTCACTTTTGAGGAAATTAAGGGAAACTATCAAAATCAATGCGGGGCAAGATCAGCAAAGGTACCCTCTTCCTGCAGGACAACGCTCCTGTCCACAACTCGCATGTCGCCAGATCAGAAGCACGGGCGTGTGGTTATGAAATCCTCCCTCATCCTCCCTACTCTCCTGACTTTGCATCCTCTGACTTTCACCTCTTCCTAGCCATGAAGTTGTTTTTGAAAGGAAAGCGTTTCCCAGATGAGTCAGCCCTGATTTCTGAAGTCACATCGTGGTTGGAGGACCAATCTGTGGTGTTCTACAAAAACGGTCTCCAGAGCTGCATCAAACGATGGGAGAAATGCATAACTCCAGTTGGTTCCTATGTAGAGAAAGACTAATAACTGCGCCAAGTTTCGTTGCTCTACTGCTATGGGAAGAGAGTCAGGAGCATTACTTATTGCACGTCCCTCGTATGTGTGGAGATTCTGTGTTTTATAAGCCCAGAAGTTGAACCAAAACATATTGCATTTTGTTTAATCGAATTGTAATAGTTGTTTTCAGTTTGATTTAAAGTGGTTTTGCAATTAAAAATGTTTGGTTGTATTAGATTCTTAGATGGGTTTATGGTGGGGGGGAGTTGCTATTCATTTATTATACCCGCATTAACCCATCTATGTTAAAAGTTCAACGATATTTCGTGCGGTTGTGATTGGCAGTGAGGTTTATCTAATGGAGCCAGAGACGGCTTCCTGGCCGGGTTTGAACGGTCGTAATCGTGACACCCTGCACTGATGGTTCATGAAAGGATGAAACACTAGTGTCTGTAGGTATTATAAAATTATTATTGTAATGATTATGTCAGCCCTTTTAAGAAACTCGGTTCTTATTGTTGAGCACTTGAAAGTTAAAATAGAAAGTCGGTCACCTAAGCTCGCATGCGTAGATCATGATGTTATGATATATATATATATATATATATATATATATATATATATATATATATATATATATATATCACGTTGACAAGAAAGTTCTTGCGGTTTTTAACTTTTAAATTTAGATGAACGCATCTCGGCTCAAACAAAGATTTATTGATCGAAATCAGAATCAATAGACTTTTGCCAACGCAAAACGAGGGTATTTATGCCAGTAATGTAAAAATCTTCCGTTTTAGTTTTGACGAAGTCGTTGAAGGCGTTTTTGATATCGCTTAGATTTTGGAACATCCCTCACATAGAAAGTTATCGAGATGCTTGAAAAAGTGGTAATCGGTAGGTAGAGGTCTGGAGAATATGGCGGATGGAGCAGAGTTTTGTAGCCCAAGTCGTTCAATTTCTGCAACGTGCGATCGGGCATTGTCGTAGAGGAGAATTGGTTGCTTTCTGTTGACTAATGGTGGGTGTTGTTGTCAAAGTTTCTGATGTAATTCGTCTATTTGTTGACAGTCTTTCTACGCCGTACTTGTTTCTCTTGCATTCAAACAACTGTAATGGATGAGTTCGAGCTTAAACCACTTATTATTATAAGTATTACCTTCTTTTGGTGCAACTTTGGCTTTGGGAAGTCTCGTAAAGCTTCGCCAGCGTCTGACCACTGAGCTGAGCATCGCCGGTTGTCGTAATGAACCCACTTGTCATCGCAAGTCATAACCCGATTGAGAGAACGGGTCGTTCTTGTTGCATAAAAGAAAGTAATAATAGCGTTTGATTTGGTTGTTGTTCAATTCGTAAAGCACCTATTTATCAAGTTTTCTTTGTCTCTTCAATCTCTCTTAAAGTGTTGGATATCGTTGTATACGTTACGTCTAATTGAGAAGCAAGTCCTCGAACAATTGTGTGTGGACTGGCTTCGACTAAAGCTCTTAATTGATTGCAACATCCAATGACCGACTAATATGCTCATCATTTTCAAGACTCTCGTCGGCGTCACGAAATTTGTTAAATAACCAATAGTGGTTCCTGGCCAAAAAGCTTCGTTAATATCGCGAACTGTTTCAGCAGCTTTTTAGCCAAGTTTGTATTGAAATAAGAAAATTGTGGGAATTTGCTGTTTTCCATCTTGTATTCAACGTTCTGAAAATAAAACATAATTGTTTTAAAACGATTGCAGTTTAAACGATTAGATAGAGCTAAAAACGCCCTTTAAAATGATATATAAAGTAAAAGTATTACAACGAAAACTTATTTGAAAATATATCATTTGAAATAAACATTAAAAATTTCGTATAAAATTTTCTCATTAATCTAATATGCGCGGCTGGCGCGACTGGTGCGACACCCCTGTTGATGACTGTTTTTATTTTTTTTATTTTGAAATATCGAGCCGTTACCGAGACCATCGGACGCAGAATTCCACAATGCGGTCAAGAAAAAGAAAAAGAAAAAACAGACTCTTCATTGATAAGCATGCGTAGCATCGAAATATATCTGATATAAGCAAATAAATTTGTTTATATATATATATATATATAAAAAATAAATGCGTTGCTTTTAGCTTTCAAAACGTATCAATTTCTATACGTAATTATTTTCAATATATTTATATATATATATATATATATATATATATATATATATATATATATATATATATATATTCTCCCAAACCTCTGGCCTTGATATAGGGGAGACTAAAACTTGCTAATATGATTTCAAATGATCTAAAACAGCAAGAGGAGACTTAATTCCAAACGTTTTAGATTATTCTCAATGCTTGTCTATAGATCTGGTGAAATAAATGTTAAATCATTTCTATATCTTAAATTTAAATCTATAGACAAACATTGAGAATAATCTAAAAAGTTTAGAACAGAGTCCCCTTGCTGCTATTTCAGATCATTTGAAATCATATTAACAAGTCTTTCCTCCATTAAGGCCAGATATTTTCTAACTCGACATAATTGGCAAAGTTTACACTTACTATTACATAAATTAAGTTGAAGGCTGTCAAAAAAACTTAGTTTGCAAACATCTAAAGATCGGTTATTTCTAAAAGGTTATAAAATTGCCAAAAAAATTGTCTCTGGATGATGGATGATCCTCTTAATGAGCAATTTTAAGACCAAATGTCACGTAGCTACACAATTCAGATGCTCATATCTTTGGTTCAATGGGACGAAACTACATGAAAATTTGAAGCTTTTTTCAAGATTATAATACTATTTTATGGTTAATATTTTGGGACAATTGGTAAAAAGAACCTATATTTTTAAACCAATAAAATATGCCCACATTTGCCTACATTTGTATATATAGTGTCCTGCCAGACCGGATTCAGTTTTGCTGCTTTGGGATGAATTTTGGTGAGGGATTTTTTGCTTGTCTCCTCTGTAGCCTTACCTAGCCACTAATATGCTCAAATGGAAGAGAAAAAACTTGTTCATATAAACGTCAACGTTTCATTTTGTTTATGAAATGGACTGAAAGTTTTATTATTTACTCATTCTTTTGAACGGTTTAATTTTTAATCGTGGTAAATAGCAAACATAGAAATTCAATTTCTGTTCAGTTAATATAAGTTTGCTGATTAAACACATTAATTTTTTTAACGACTGTGGTTCGTTCGAAAGAAAGAACGAAAACGATTCTTCTCATATCAAAACCTTTTTTTTTTCTAACGGCAACATATCATTTGAAGAAAAAGTCACACATTCCATGTTATAAACGCATTACATATAGTTCAAACGACTATATTTCGTTAAAAAAACATCCTTTCATATGATAAACTTTTCACGTATTGTGCTTGTATTATATTTCTTCAAAGTAATCAAATTGAAGAAGTCTTGAAATTAAGACAAAAGTTTAAATATATAATCTATTTGTATGTTTTACGCGCGTAAAACTGAAAGAATTACTAACTTTGTATGGCAAAAACTGTGAACCAAAACTGAAAGAAAGGGTGTATAAAAATCATTATAGTGAATTCCCGTCAAGCACGGATCGGGTGAGACCGGCAATCAGGCGAGCAGCGTCGTAACAGACGCAGAGTACTTGGAAAAAACAAAACAAACCGAAAAAAAATCTCAATGTAAATAAACCTCAAGAAGAAATTGGAAGAAACCTACGTTGTAAAATTCCAATATGTTTAATATATTTTAGTATGTAATTTTTCGGGGGGGGGGGTTTAGCCAAATATTTACTCGTATGTTTTTTTTGTATTTTTTGTGTTTATTTTCCAATAAAAGAATTTTCTAACCGTAAACTTGTTAGGTGTAAGAACAACGTATTATTTTATGTGTTTTGTATTGTTTGGTTTTGTTTTGTTTCGTTTCGTAGATTATAAATATCCGTTACAGACGGTATTTATCGCTGTCATAGTAGCTTTCAAGTTAAGAAAATAAATAATGAATAAGTAACTAATCTAATAAGAATTCACCCTCCACCTTAGTATCACCTTAAAAGGTATAAAGTTCACCCTCCACCTTTGTATCACCTTAAAAGGTATAAAATTCTTATAAAAAAAATTGGTATACAATTCTTATAAAAAAAATTGGTATAAAATTCTTATAAAAAAAATTGGTATAAAATTCTTATTAAAAAAATTGGTATAAAATGCTTATAAAAAAAATTGGTATAAAACTCTTATAACAAAATTGGTATAAAATTCTTATAACAAAAAATTGGTATAAAATTCTTATAAAAAAATTGGTATAAAATACTTATAACAAAAAATTGGTATAAAATGCTTATAAAAAAAATTGGTATAAAATTCTTATAACAAAAAATTGGTATTAAATTCTTATAACAAAAAATTGGTATTAAATTCTTATAACAAAAAATTGGTATAAAATTCTTATAACAAAAAATTGGTATAAAATTCTTATAACAAAAAATAGGTATTAAATTCGTATAACAAAAAATTGGTATAAAATTCTTATAACAGAAAATTGGTATAAAATTCTTATAATAAAAAATTGATATAAAATTCTTATAACAAAAAATTGGTATAAAATTCTTATAACAAAAAATTGGTATAAAATTCTTATAACAAAAAATTGGTATAAAATTCTTCATAGAAGTAGTCTTACATTTAAATCTTTCGAAAAATTTTCAAAGAATTTTACTGAGAAAATAATGTTAATCTGGATTGTTTTACATTTCCAAACGAGACGGCGACACTGCATTTTTCACCCTCAAACATTTTTAACTTACAAAATAAACTAAATGTTTGGAAGATACTTCTCCAGATTTTTTTTTCCAATAAATAAACATATACATATATATATATATATATATATTTATATATATATATATATATATATAAATTTATATATATATATAAATGTATATATATATATATATAAATATATATATATATGTATATGTTTATTTATGCCTGACCGTAAATCAGTCGCTGTTGGTAAAGAAAAAAAAGAAAGAAGAAACTCATGAAACACAGAAAAAATAAAACTCCATGGTATAAAAGAAAGGAACGTTGCATAAATACAGTTGGATACGCAAGTAGTAGTTGTCGACTGTAAAAGTTTGGTGTAAAACATGGAATCCATGGTTAGTTCGTTTCGTTAATTTGTTTTAATAAACGCGATTTTCTCTGTGTAAACTGTAAACGATAATGAGAATAAAATATAAACCCAAAAAGGGGAAGATGGCGCAAGTACCCATTGGATTAGGTAATAAAAGGAAAATAAAAATAAATAAATATAAAAATGTAAAAAAATGAAAATAAAATGGAATAAGTAACCGTAAAAATAGCTGTATGCCAATCCACTTTTTATAAGCAACTACGAACGCAAACCTATGTTTTCTCGTATTTTCTACTGTGAACGATCAAGCCCAGTGTAAATTGGTGGCGGTGAAAGGAGGAATCTAATAGAGAGAGAAGATTTTACTACTTCCATTGATCCTAAGCGATTTTTGCAGCGGATTCTCACCAGATGAAATATAGGAATCTACAATCAGCGACGTTATGGAAACACATATAACACACCTCAGATATTGTGCTGCAGCTTTTGTGTAATAGATTTGCATGTAATTTTTTTATTTTTAATCCTATTAAGGTCAAACTCAGACGAGAAAAATGAGTTCATTTTATTTATATAAAAGAATAGAAGAAGAAGAGAAGAGATAACAATTTAGTCCATATGCCTGGACTTTCTCTTAATGATCGTCAGGAGCACATTAATCTCCAGTAATTGAGATTGAAATGCGACGAGAAAACAGTACGAATGACTGTGCAAAAGTACCAAAACACCGGCAGTGTTCGTGATGCCGCTGAATCTGGTCGGACTAGAGTTACTTCTTACAGGGAAGACAATGCTATCAAAATATGCAACCTCAAAAACAGATAAACAATGTTAAAATGTGCTCTCTTTCTACAGTTAAGAACAGATTGAATGAATTTAATTTGCGAGTCTGTGTTGCATGACGCAAGCCAATGATGTCAGTAAGGAACAGAAAGCGCCGTTTGTACTACGTCAGATGCAATGAAGATCATGACTCTTCATATTGGTTCAAAGTAATTTTTAGCGATGAAAGCAAGTTCAATAAGCTAGGCAGTGATGGTAGGCAGTATGCCCGTCGAAGGAATGATAAATAATTTAATCCTAGGTGCACAGTTTATACGCTGCAAAGTGGTGGAGGTTCAGTTTTGATATGGGGCGTTATTAGGTCCAATGGTCCAAGGCCTATAGTTCGCTTGCAATGTAGAATTAATTCGACTAAGTATATTAATATGTTGACTGAGTATTTTCTACCCTACTTTGGTCGGAATTTGGATGATAATCCCACCTCCATGCAGGAGAAGGCCGGTATTAACACAGCTTGATCCCATTCACACAACTGGCAATGTCAAGAGATTTCTTGAAGAGAATAATAGTCCCTGTTTGGATTGGCCTGCACAATCACCAGACCTCAATCCTATCAAAAACGTATGGCATTACATCAAGCAACAACTGCGCAATGATAAAATTCATCCCCCATATATATATATATATATATATATATATATATATATATATATATATATATATATATATATATATATATATATATATATATCCATATATATATCCCATATTACAATAAATAAAATTAATTCACCGAACGGAACAGTTTTGCACCATTTTCATGAAAAGTAAAATCAAGAAATAGTGATATTAAGTTTATTTCTAAAATTCTTATAACAAAAAATTGGTATAAAATTCTTATAACAACAAATTGGTATAAAATTCTTATAAACAAAATTGGTATAAAATTCTTATAAAAAATTGGTACAAAATGCTTATAACAAAAAATTGGTATAAAATTCTTATAACAAAAAAATGGTATAACATTCTTATAACAGAAAAATGGTATAAAACTCATATAAAAAATTGGCATAAAATTCTTATAACAAAAAATTGGTATGAAACTCTTATAAAAAAATTGGTATAAAATTCTTATAAAAAAAATTGGTATAAAATTTTTATTAAAAAAATGGTATAAAATTCTTATAAAAAATTGGTATAAAATTCTTATATAAAAAATTGGTATAAAATTCTTATGAAAACAATTGCTATAAAATTCTTATAAAGAAAAATTGTTATAAAATCCTTACAAAAAATTGGTATAAAATTCTTACAATAAAAAATTGGTATAAAATTCTTATAACAAAAATTGTATAAAATTCTTATAAAAAAATTGGTATAAAATTCTTATAATCAATTAATTGGTATAAAATTCTTATAACAAAAATTGTATAAAATTCTTATAAAAAAATTGGTATAAAATTCTTATAACAAATAATTGGTATAAAATTTTTATAACAAAAAATTCGTATAAAATTTTTATAACAAAAAATTTGTATAAAATTCTCATAACAAAAATTTTTTTTTAAATTCTTATAAAAAAAATTGGTATAAAATTCTTATGACAAAAAATTGGTATAAAATTATTATAAAAAAAATTGGTATAAAATTCTTATAACAAAAAATTGGTATGAAATGCTTATAACAAAAAATTGATTGAAAATTCTTATAACAAAAAATTGGTATAAAATTCTTATAACAAAAATTGGTATAAAATTCTTATAAAAGAATTAGTATAAAATTCTTATAAAAAAAATTGGTATAATATTTTTATAAAAAAAATTCTTATAACAAATAATGAGTATAAAATTCTTAGAACAACAAATTGGTATAAAATTCTTATAACAAAAAATTGGCATAAAATTCTTATAACAAAACATTGGTATAAACTCTTATAAAAAAATTGGTATAAAATTCTTATAACAAAAAATTGGTACAAAATTCTTATAATAGAAAATTGGTATAATATTTTTATTAAAAAAATGGTATAAAATTCTTATAAAAAATTGGTATAAAATTCTTATAAAAAAATTGGTATAAAATTCTTATAAAGAAATTGGTATAAAATTCTTATAAAAAAAAATTTGTATAAAATTCTTATGAAAAAAATTGTTATAAAATTCTTATAAAGAAAAATTGTTATAAAATCCTTATAAAAAATTGGTATAAAATTCTTATGAAAAAATTGGTATGAAATTCTTATAACAAATATTTGGTATGAAATTCTTATAACAAAAAATTGGTATAAAATTTTTATAACAAAAAATTTGTATAAAATTCTCATAACAAAAAATTTGTAAAAAATTCTCATGAAAAAAAATTGGTATAAAATTCTTATAACAAAAAATTGTATAAAATTCTTATAACAAAAAATTGGTATGAAATACTTATAACAAAAAATTGATTGAAAATTCTTATAATAACAAATTTGTATCAAATTCTCATAACAAAAAATTGGTGTAAAATTCTTATAAAAAAATTGGTATAAAATTCTTATTAAAAAATTGGTATAAAATTTTTATAAAAAAATTGGTATAAAATTCTTATAACAAATAATTAGTATAAAATTCTCATAACAACAAATTGGTATAAAATTCTTATAACAAAAAATTGGTATAAAATTCTTATGAAAAAAATGGTATAAAATTCTGATGAAGAAAAATTGGTATAAAATTCTCATAATAAAGAATTAGTATAAAATTCTTATAAAAAAATTTGGTATAAAATTCTTATAACAAAAAATATGTATAAAATTCTTATAAAAAAATTGGTATAAAATTCTTATAACAAAAAGTGGTATAAAATTCTAATAACAAAAAATTGGTATAAAATTTTTCATAGAAGTAGTCTTACATTTAAATCTTTCGAAAATTTTTAAATTCAAAGAATTTTACCGAGAAAATAATGTTCATCTTAATTGTTTTAAATTTCCAAATGAGGCGGTGACACTGCATTTTTCACCCTCAAACATTTTAAACTTACAAAATAAACTAAATGTTTGGAAGATACTTCTCCAGATTTTTTCCAATAAATAAACATATACATATATATATAAATTTATATATATATATATATAAATGTATATATATATGTATATGTATATGTATATGTATGAAAGTATTTATAACATATATATATTTGTTTTTATATAAGAATATATATATATATATATATATGTTTTTACATAAGCAATAACAATGTCGCTACACATTCATTGCCAATTTTGGGTCAGCTAATTATTAATATTAGCAACTAGAGACATTATCAGGAGATCCAACTTATACAAAAGCAAAGTTTGTAATGAAAATATCAGGCCTTCAGCAAAAAGAGAATTATTAGAAGGAGGCTCTGTCACATTTTGTTAAAAATAGGAATAAGGAATAAACAAGGTGTATGTAAAGAAGACGCAATAGGGATTTGGATTATGGTTTGTGTTGACATATAGGAATAAAAAGGGAAAGATTAGGGGGGGTCAGAGACCTGAGATAAAGATGATAAACGACTGTCAACATGTGTGCGCATGCGCGCGCGCGTGTGTGTGTGTGTGGGTGTGTGTGTGTGTGTGTGTGTGTGTGTGTGTGTGTGTGTGTGTGTGTCTGTCTGTCTGTTTGATAGCCGTCAACGCTTTTAAATATTAAACTTTCTTCTGCTTATTGGGTCAATTAGCAGAAATATGTCAAGTTAACAATATTTTGGAATATCTATGTGAAAAGGGTAATAAAATTAATCTCATTTACTCCGTTATAAAAATGCCTTTGAATTAACTGAAATTCATCGTTTTTTTATCTTGTTGGAATTTTTTTGTACCAATAATTATGCATCCCCCTGTTTATACATTTATTATATTTTTATTCTCGTTCTTATATTTGATTTTCTGTATTTCGTATCTTTTATGATTCTTAGTTTCGTATATTTTAATTTTTGCTCCACTTTGCAATTATAACTTTTTTGCTCCAATTTGCAATTATAACTGTTTTGCTCCAATTTGCATTGATACCTTTTTTGCACCAATTTGCAATTTTAACTTTTTTGCTCCAATTTTCAATTTTAACTTTTTGCTCCAATTTACAATTATAACTTTTTTGCTCCAATTTGCAATTATAACTTTTTGCTCCAATTTGCAATTATAACTGTTTTGCTCCAATTTGCAATTATAACTGTTTTGCTCCAATTTGCAATTATAACTTTTTTGCTCCACTTTGACATTATAATTTTTTGCTCAAATTTCCAATTATAACTGTTTTGCTCCAATTTGCATTGATACCTTTTTTGCACCAATTTGCAATTTTAACTTTTTTGCTCCAATGTTCAATTTTTACTTTTTGCTCCAATTTACAATTATAACTTTTTTGCTCCAATTTGCAATTATAACTTTTTGCTCCAATTTGCGATTATAACTGTTTTGCTCCAATTTACAATTATAACTTTTTGCTCCAATTTGCAATTATAACTTTTTTGCTCAAAATTGCAATTATAACTGTTTTACTCCAATTTGCAATTATAGCTTTTTTGCTCCACTTTGCAATTATAATTTTTGCTCCAATTTGCAATTATAACTGTTTTGCTCCAATTTGCATTGATACCTTTTTGCACCAATTTGCAATTTTAACTTTTTTGCTCCACTTTGCAATAAAACAGATTTGCTCCAATTTTCAATTTTAACTTTTTGCTCCAATTTACAATTATAGCTTTTTTGCTCCAATTTGCAATTATAACTTTGTGCTCCAATTTGCAATTATAACTGTTTTGCTCCAATTTGCTCTAATTTGCAACTCCAGTCTCTGATTCATGGATAAGTCCAGCCGAAAGAATCCAAAACACAAAAAGGAAAATACATCCCTTCAACCCACGGAAAGTTGCAGAAAATTCCCTCCGGACTAGTGGTAAATACAATTTTGAAATATTCTCATTGACCAAACTTTTAAAAGAAAAGCAAAAAGGAATTTTATCATTGAATTTCGATATAAACAGAGTGAATAGTCACCCGAATCTTGCCTGTTAGCAGTTCTTAACTTTGACTAACTCCCTTCTCCTCTCGTAACCCTTCACTTCCTCGTCCTACTTTTCGACCTGAGTTTTAACAAGCTGTCTTTTCCCTTGTATTTGATAGTAGTAATCCAAAATAACTGTATCTTTTGTTAATCGACCTTTTTCGTTTGTTTTGTTATTGTTGTAAATATTTGTGGACAAACGTTTTTGTTAATTTTGTTATTGTTGAAAATAAAGGAAAATATAATTTTCCGAAAACCATATTTCATATCGTCCATATTTTTAATTGCTACACCTTTGAACGTAACAATATATATATATATATATATATATATATATATATATATATATATATATATATATATATATATATATATGTATGTATGTATGTATATTGCATCAACTCGCATTAGGATTTCTTGTCGGGCTTTTGAGTAAATCACGACAGCCCATTAATTTTCCAAGCAATTTGGCATTCAGCCATTCACGAACAACTATAGTATGGAGATACCTTATTATATTGAGAGATGACATTTGGCCAATTATTAGGGACAATATTAAAAATTTTATTTTTCATGCAAGATGGAGCGCCTCCACACTTTGCTAATGTTGTTCGATATATTTTTGATAGTGGACATCAAAATTGTCTAAAGATTAATTTACTTTTTAAGTAAACAAATAAGCGTCTTTAAAATTATTGTAATACATTATTAGACACAAGCAGGAATACATGGTATTGCTTGGGATTAAATTAGGATCAGTATCATCTACCTTTTAACACATTCACTAATACACGCGTATTATATTATTTTTGTTTCGTTTTTACTGTAACACTTTTTCTCGTTTAGTCCCTAATAGAAGAAGTTTAAATGTTGGAAATTATGTCTTATGAACATGCAAAAGTTCATTAAAATTGGATAAACATATTTAAAATTTTAAAGGGATTCTGTCCTCATGGGTCGCTGAAAAGTAAGAACACGTAAGTATTGGGAATATAAAAGATAACATAGAGATTCGGTATTCTATTGTCTTCCCCGTATGCATATCAATTTTATTAAATAAGTTTTAAAAAAAGTTATGCTTGCATGGCTTCCTAGTAAATTTTATATAAGAATAAACGTTTACATTTTAAGTAAACTCTCTTACTTTGCTTTCTATAAAGAGCACACAAACATCACAAACACACAGTGATCTCATTACTAATAATTTTTATACCTACAAACACTGGTGTTTCATGTTTGTGCAATCATCATGCAGGAAGCGACAATTACTACTTGTCGAAAAATTCAAACCCAGCTACACACTTACCTTCGGCATTATTTGCCGGAGCGTTAGTTCTGATCCAGCATCAACTGCCACGAGAATTATACACCTGTAAATACCAAATGCAGGCACAAGAGTGCTCCTACGAGCGAAAGTCATGGACATTACATAAAGCTAGTTGATTCCCTCGTTTATTTTTTTATTTCCTACACCCCCCACACACAAACACACACACATATGCATATATATATATATATATATATATATATATATATATATATATATATATATATATAATAAGAACAGGGTTGCAAAGTAGAGTTATACAAACAGTTTTTATTATTCGTCAGAATACTTCAAAATTAGGTGCTCCTTAATCCGCGGAGTTTCAAAGGATGCTATTTCTTCTCATAAGAGGAAAAAATTATTAGCGAAATATTTCCAGCTGCGTAGGTTGAAACTAAAAATTTTGTGATTTGTAATCACAAAACTTAAAAACATAAGGTATAAATATGTGAAACAGTTCACGTGGAAAGTTATTTCGCTAATAATTTTTTTCCTCTGATGAGAAGAAAAGCATTCTTTGAAACTCCGCGGATTAAGGAGCACTCAACTTTATACTATTCTGCCGAACAATAAAAACCGTTTGTATAACTCAACTTTACAACTCTGTTCTTCTTATTTTT
>NC_136520.1:23390520-23420520 GCF_053919585.1 Euprymna scolopes
TCACAACAGAATTGCAAATTTGGGCAAAAAAGTTATAATTGCAAATTTGAGCAAAACAGTTATAATTGCAAATTGGAGCAAAAAAGTTATAATTGCAAATTGGAACAAAACAGTTATAATTACAAATTGGAGCAAAAAGGTTATAATTGCAAATTGGAACAAAACAGTTATAATTACAAATTGGAGCAAAAAAATAACTGGAGTTATCTTAACGGGTACAAGCTGATAACTGATCTGTTTCCCTCTCCATCTTTATTTATATGGCATCTTAAACCATTCTAGATTATTACAGAACCCTTTGGGGCCTTCTAGATACTTCTAAAACTGCTAATCCTTCTAAACTTTCTATTACTATACTCTGGCCTTTAAACTATCTCGTGAATTAAAAAATTTTGAGATTTGATCATTAGGGTTGCCTAGAATACGTTAGCACACATTTAAAACTATTTTATTGATTTATCATTATTATTTTATAGAAACGCTCCCTCGTAACAATATAATATATATATATATATATATATATATATATATATATATATATATATATATATATATATAAAGAGAAAGAGAGAGGAGTAGAGGGAGAGGTGGAGAGAGAAAAAAAGATGTCGCTAGTATAGCTTCGGATACTCGACTCCCCGCGTGTATTACTTAAACATGTGACTTACAAAAATTAGTTAACACACTAATTAGAATAAGTGAGTTAACGTGTAGTATACAAGGGTGATTACAGAGATGTATCTTTGTAAACCAGACAGCCGCATCCGTCATGTGCAGGTGTTCCGATTCATGTTCAAGTCTCACCAGTACACCCTAAAATGTGTAGGTCAAGTCGCTGGTGGATGCCTTCTGACAAAGAGCGACTTTCCATTTTCTTCAATGACCAAAGATTGGCAAACGATGATCTCCCATCTACTGTACTTCTCCAGTGGTAACGGACTAGGTAGCATGAGGGAGCGACGAAAGTAGTTCTGGAATCTGTACTATTGGCTTCGATTGTAGCAGCGCCTGGCGTAGGATTCCACATAAGAAACAAAGGTGGAGGCTGTTTCTCTGCATCTTACATACTGTACCGATGTGTGTTTTATGCATGTATGTGTGCACTCCATAGTCATTAAGAGAGTAAATAAAGACATGTTACATATTGAATCAATGCGTTGTGTGCAGTGGAGAGGGTTAAACAGTTTAATAAGCAGAACATGAGACAGTTCTTTAACGGTCTGCTATCTCCAAGCCACAAAACGTACTTTGACGACAAAGAGATTATATGGATAGGTATACTTTTAGTCAGGTGTCTGTTATCGCCACTTCTTATCGTTATTCCTCCTCGTTGTGTGGATGATGAAATAAAGGACCTTCCAAATATCGGGTCAACAAACACATTTTTGTTCCAGCTTTATTTCGATCTTCAAACACATGCATGTCGGGTTGAGTCAAAAAGCCGCTAGGTAATTCTTTGAGGACCCAAATTTTATACACAGATGTTTATTGTTTATTGAACCGCCCGCCGTGTTCCACTATCGACCCTATCACTAACTATATTCGATTGTTATCTATATGTCCCGTTGTAGCTTTTGTCCTCTAAACTCTTAACCTGTTTGGATACTAGACAATTGCGTTATTGTTTGACGTCCTAAATTAGGTCATGTTCGTTATTGTTTTTTGTTCGAAACACTCCTTAATATTTTCAAATATTTAATCTGCATTCATTTAAATTCCTCATTGTTAGCTGCGTAAACTGCATTCGCTCACAAACGTAGGATCCCACTCTGTCCCGTACGAGACAGACGCCATAAGTTTTCAAAATAACTGCGAACTACCCGTTTATTTAATTAAACACCTACATGATAATTCGAAATACGGTCAACAATATGACCGTTTCAGAGTTGCTGTGCCGTTTACGATGATTTGATTTAAATTGGTCATGCTCATTACATAGTTTAAGTGACAAACCAATTAGAAATGTCAAAACGCGTACCTTTTCTAACCCTAGAATGAAACCATTTAAAAAATGATAAGTGTGGATACAGAAATAAAGAGCAAGTCCGGCAACTACTCCAGAGCTTTTCATTGTCTAAAATGGCAAGAAAATATTCCTAAGAAAAAAACACAATTCAGATAATTAGATTTCGTTTTTCTAATTTCCTCGTATAAAATCCAATGCAGATTAAATTGTAGATTAGGGTGAGGATACTTTCGTTTAAGGGGTAAAATACTCCGAATTCATCGAACAATAATTTGTGGAGGTTACATAAAGAAGTACTGCGTTTAAAACGATCACTTTTTAAGGAGCGTTATTTACCCACATTAAAAATTACCTTGTGCCTAAATTCATATATTTCATCCTTCTGTATTCGAACCACATGAAGTTACACCCGCTTCTCTCAATTCATAAAGTATATCAAGCTAACCTTCGAACACACTGAGCTTTTTTCAATTTGTTTAAGAAAAAATAGATTCCATCTTTGTAAGATCTTAACGAAATTAAGATCCGTCTTTGCGTAACATGTAAAAGCTCGATATGAGACAGAATGTCCACACTAGAAAGAGCGTAGTTATAAGTATCGACAACATGTGGCCAACATACTTTGCCATCCATAAAAACTGGGGCTACCAGAGATTGCTAGAAGGCGTTTTAACACTTGACCGGATAAGATAATTGAATGATAGAGACCAGTATTCAAATCGGTGCCAATTATATAATGTGATGCGGTGAACGTGTTGTTGCATTGAATGCATTGCAAATAAGGAAAAGTATATCACGTAACATAATTCCAGAACTGAACACATTCTGACCATCTTTCCCTTTATCTCTCTCTCTCTCTCTCTCTCTCTCTCTCTCTCTCTCTCTCTCTCTCTCTCTTTTATACTTGGACGATGTGGATTTTTTTATTTGTTATTAACCTTTGTTTTTCTTTTTTTTAATTTCTTTTTTAATTTAATTCAACTGAAAAAGTCATTTTTCCACTGAAACGTAAGAGGCTAATGCGAATTATGGGTCATATGCATTGGAGCATTCTAAGTGGTGAGTTATGCATCGGGATATTTACATTTAAATTTCTGCATGTTTGTACACTTATGGAAACAGAATTTAGTGAGGAAATGAAGCCTTCCGGAATCTCTACAGAGAAGGGGTAGGATTTTGCTGATTATTGGATTTATTACATTTGTATTTATTGCAGAGGACACGATAAATACAGCAAGTGTGTCAGTGCGTATGAAAACAAGCACAGAGATGCAATACGATGGGACAGTCGGGTTAGTATTAGATTAGAGATTCATGCTGTGGGCGTGTCTAAGGAGAACAGGCTGGCAGTTTATGCATTGGATCAGATGTGACAGCAATGCTTCATGCATATTGTGCGGATGGTGGCAAGAGTGAACAGTTTCCAAATACGGTAGAAGGGGGCCCATTTTCCTTGCAGCAGCCTTGTCAATATCTTCTATAGATTTGTTTCAATTCATATTACCTGCGAATGTTATAGCGAGGAATTTAAATGTTAGGTGTCCAGGTAGGGTAGCTATCGTAATCGATGGCTGAAAAGATTTCTTATATTTGTCATGAATGAATCTCAAGTAAACAAATGTACAGATGCTTCTTTTCTTGCCAAAATCAAAACATGTGCAGTTAGATCGTTAGAGTGATGACAGATATTAAAAGTCTAACTGAACAGAATCGCATATTGGGAGAGAGGTGATATTTGAAATAGTCAGAGTTTAGTTTCTGATTTAGTATTTACCATCAAATGGTAAACATTACTATTGACGACATAAATTTTATTCAAGGGAAAATAATTCTGAAATTAAACCAACGCAAATTATTGATCTACTTGTGTTATTGATTTAAGGTAAAAAATAATTTCATATTAAAAAAAATAATAAGCAAATTTTATTTAACGTCAATTGTGAGCGAAAAAATGGTGTCAATAATTTCTTTACGTAAAAAATCAATATTTGCTTATAACTTCTATTAATAGTAAATATTAATTTTTCACATATCTCCCAGTTGCATTTTATTTAAATAAATTCATATCACCAACACTAATTTTAGATCATTTTAGAGCAATAGTGATGTGCAAAAATACAGGGTATGTTGTCATATGAAAGAAAAGATTTAATCTTAAGTTCCTTATGTTATAATGTTTTATGACAATCGCTTCAAACAAAACATAAAGCCACGGGACCGAAAGCAAAAACATTTCAAGGTCAAAAACATTTCAAGGTCAAAAGCATTTCAAGGTCAAAAACAAACTAACGATAAATTTTAGATAGCTTCTAATCTATAAAACAGCAATTCTTACCCTTCTGCCATAAACATCCCTAATGGTATGTGAGGATTGAATACCATAATAAACGAAGCGAGATTTGCGGAATTGCTTAAAGTAAACCAAAATCGCATTTCTAGTCTCCATAATTATTTTGAAAACAAATGAATTTTTCATGAATTTATCAAAAAAAGTCAATATTTTAATTCATTTTACTTATTTTCGATTTCTTAAGCTTTTGCTTCAACAAATGTCGGGTTTAAAGCAAAGTCTATTACATATTAATTGTTGTTCCAAACTCCAGCCCCTACCCCATCGCCATAATGTTGCATTTCTGTACTTGATTTAAAAGTGCTTAAAAATGTGTCCTGAAGAACTTATTGTACTTGCGTCTCCTCAATGTAAATTTTACCAATCACACCATCAAGCAGCAAAATCCCACCTTTTTCGCTGCAGAGGTTTCCAAAGGCCAAAAATATTCTACTCTAATAGCTTTTTTCCTCGAAGTGTATCAAAATGCAGAAATTTAAATTAAATGTGAACAGCTGGACTACTCTTAACTTGGGATAGATATTGAAATCTCTCCTCTAATTCACAGTCTCGGTTACAATGTGACTTTTTTGTGTAAATAAAACTAAAATAAATAGCAGTTGTGAATATTCAGTGTGTCTGCATATTTACACCTTTGGTGGTTCTCAGATATGTACCCGCACGACTTGCTGCCATACGCGTGACGAGAATTTTAAACTTACATGGTCGATATCGCTCATGTCTGACAAGGAAGAATCCTGTAAAATTACTCAGATCAATTACCTGCAATTTGTAATTAAGTGTACTTTCCAGTCTTAACAGGCGAGAGTATATGTGCTAAGGTTGGACAATTGACAAGTTATAACAAAGAGATTAAACCTCTGTTAATAGCGAGTCACGATCGGAGGCCAAAATGACAAATTCTGTATGTATTGCTTTCATTTGGTGACTTAACCTTTATTCACAAGAATGCTACATTTTGTCGAGTCTTCTTTGTCATTTGCATTTGTCTCGGCGTTTCCCGGGAAAGGACATTAACTAAAAAGATGCCATGCTAAACCTTGAACGACCCAGGAGTGGGGAGAGAAATTAATGGGAATCCTAGTTTATCAAAAAAAATTACTATTTATTATAAAATTATTAAATTATTGACGTTTTATTCGTTTTATCTATTTATGTTGTAGGGACTCAACCATACCCAATATGTGAACTCTTCCGAACTGTATTCTGAGAGGGAACCACTTTGGCAGTGTGTGTATATCGTAGCATGCCAATCAAGGTTCTGACCGCGACAATCAGTCCAACAAAAACTGGACCATTTCGGTGGCCTTTTAGCTGTTAGACTAATACAAATATTCTGGGTAGCCATATGAGGTTCAACCTCCCAGGACTTGCCTCCCGGCGTTGGGGTGGATCAAGTTTATCGTTTGTTGTCTGGAGTGCCCTCGCCGGGAAACTCGGACTTATTTTTGCAGGGCCAGAGTGCTCCTCTTTTGGAGATTCTGGACAATTTTCCTACCTTCTGGCCTTGCGATGAGAGAAGGATAAATATCGTGTGTTTCGTAGTGCGTTATATTGGCATTAAGTATTACAACTATCATCCTCTATGTATTCTGTCTTGTAAATACAATTTTTTTCTTCTAAACCATATCCGTGCCCGAGTATTTTTAGTGACGTTTTCGGGTCAGCCACAACAATTATGGCAAACAGAAAAAAATCATTAGTACATCAGTATTGTTTTTGATTAAAAAGTAAACCCCAAAGAACTTCTAAATTTTTTCACCTAATCTTATTTTCTTGTTGTATGTGTTCATGTCATTCTGGATATCTTATAAAGAATTCGGTTGATTAAAAAATCAAAAAAATGTAAAGATTCCGAATGAAAATAAAAATGAAGTTAAAATCTAATAATAATTGCATTAATATTCACTGGAGGAAAATGTTTATTATTCGTTCATCATTGAAGAGATAAACAAACAGAGTTGTGACGTGATTGTCCCAGGGAGCGGTTAAACTCCCCACTGGGGGGAGGCTGAGACTCCCGAAATACTAAAGAAAGCCGGGCAGATATGATTATTTTATTCTTTTAATTATCATCGGTGTGCCCGGGTGACAGCAAAAAACGCTGCTGATAGAAAAGATTAGGATTTGTGAAAACAAACAAACAAACAATGTCATTTTTTAAGTTTGTCCTCCGACATATAATGATTCAAGGTTCTGGAGAAATTATGGTGACAATTCAAGGGCGGTGCTTCGACCTAGGGATCACAGGGGTTAAACGATTAGGTCATAAGAAACGATTGCAGATCCGCATGTGCACTCGTCGGGGGGGGACTTTCCCCTGGGGTGACGTTATTTGGTATGATTGGTCCAGGGGAAACTCCCGGTTTCACTCCACTCCTGAATATTTAATGGAGAGCACAGTCGAAAAACAACAGTTGAGCTGAGTTAGTGAGTGAGTTGAGTCTGAGAGTTTGAGACAGAGCAACTTGTAGAGAATTGCCACACCCACTCTCTTTCGACGCCAGACTCACCGCTATATTGAAGACAGAAGTGAGATCTACTTATAGACTTTGTGAAGTCGGACATTATTCAACATTGTACTGTGAATACAATTGTATATAATTATATCATTTTTTTCTAGAAATTAATCAGTAGACTGGAAGAACTGAGTTGTTTTTGTGCATGGAATTGTCTTCCAGACGAAGGACGAACTGTGAATTTTTCTTTTAGCCGCACAAAGAAGTCACATCTAGTCGCTGTTGACCAAAATAGTGACTTGGACGATAATAGGGTTACACTTTGGTAACTTGCAACCAAGATAACGATCCACATTGGTTCCGTGACCGAGTATTGACTCTTACGCAACAAAGGGTTCCTTGGGAAGGGATTCTTTTACATTGGTACCGTGACCAGGATAGACCCTGAGTTATCATAAAGCACAACATCGGGTCTAATCACTAAACGGTTACCATAATTGGCCACATTGGTGGCCGTTGAAAAGGATTTTTACCATTGGGTGTGAGAGGAAAAAGAGAAGAAAAGAACTCTGAGGTTGTGTTTCTGATCTGGGGTAAAAATGAGACTGTAGAAAAAACACAACGAAAAAACCACGGACACAACGTAGAAAGAAATAGAGAATTTTTTTTTCTTCTCGAAGATCACAAACTCTTTTTTACCGTGAAAGACGCTGAGACTACGAGGCTGACGTCAGTCGCGTAAGATCCCCGGAGCTCAATGCAAGCAGGTTGAGTAAAAAGCTATTTTCAACGAGTTCTTTCATTTCGAAAGGAAAAACGAAAAAGACTTGTTTAAAATATATATTATTATATTTCAAGTGTCTGCAGTGAATTTAAACATATTTGTTTTATCTTTTTTTTGTTTGTTTTTCTATTAGGTTGGTGTAAAAATAATGGCATTTTTGGACGTTTAAACGAACGTCGAAAACATTATTTTTGCACCAACCTAATATTTCACATAAAATTCTATTTGAAATTTTTATTAAAATATGGTAATACTACATTTTTATATTAAAGCAAAACAAAAGAAATAGTCCATACAATTTTATTCTACACATTCTTTACGAAACATAACCGCGTAAATTTTCAAGTTTTTCTACTTTTATTTTTAGGGGGTAATTTTTTGAAGCAGTGTTTTTCTTCTAAAATTATAGTTTTAAAATCAGATAACCTACTAAGATTAATACGAGTAAATAAGGAAACTCCTTTAAAGGTTTTTCGTTATTTGTGCATCTATGTTATTGTGCTAAAATAAATTTGTTATTTAGAAAGCCATTCTTAATATGGGAAGGAGGTTGCACTGTAACTATTCTGTACTTTCACCTAAAAATTTAATAAACAGAAATTTCATAAAATTAAATTTAACTTGAAAATACTATGAAAAATAGCATAGTAACAGAGATGGACAAGCACTGGTTTTTCAAACTCTAAACACTAAATGTTCGTTTAAAATGGCACAGCTACAGCAAGAATATTTATGAGTAAATTCATGTTATCGAAGGAGGAGCTAAAATCTGCTAAAAATGCCTAAACTAAACACTACTATGCGTCTGATTTGGTTTGGTCCTCTCTCTTCAATACATCTAATTCAACTCTACAAAGTTTTTCATTATTTCTTATAACTAGTGCTTATTTTTTACGTATAAAACTGGAAGATAGCCTAATACAGTTTCCTTCAGTTATAATCCATTTATTTATTTTACTTTTCAGATTATAATGTCAGTAAAAGCACGACGTTCATTTTTAACCCGTGGTTCACAAAATTTGCTGGTCCACCTTGTCATTTGGATGAAACAGCACCCCCAACTTCACGACAAGCCATTTAGTTATTTCTTCGAGAACAGTTATCCCCACTAAAAAAATAGTGAGATTTCTAAGTTAATTGCCAAGGAAATAATTAGTATTCGGCAAGCAGTCAATCCAGTCAATTGCCCTTGTTAATGTAACATTATATAGGACAGAAAGTCAATATATTTTGCTATAAGAAGGTCAAACAGATTGACAGGACATCTCTTGTAGCAATCAAAGTGAAAAAATGAAGGAACAGCTAGATAGACTCTTTGATATATCTTCTTGTAGCTGTAAACATTCTGTCTTGAGATGTGATGACTTTGCAGTAAAGTGCAAGACTGAAAATTGTCAAACAAGGCACATAATCTGCACTTGTCCTTCTAACAAGGAGGTATAATTAATTCTATAGATTCACCTGCAATTATGTTCCTTTTTTGTGGAAAATAAAATAATATATTGGTATTTATTATGTAATCTGGCTCTATTATTGAACATGCAAATTTTCCAATTTTCTGGTTCCACTAGAAGAACTGCCATTTACAGCAATTTTTTAATTAATTGATGGAACAACAAAAAGCCTAACAACATTTAAAGGTCCTTTGTGGAAACTTTGTATCAATAATTATCAAGATTTGCCTCAAGTAGAATTCTAAAAAATTAGTGTCCCTCCCGATCATCATCATCTTACAGCAGAAGAAACAAATAATTTAAGTGTGAAGACCAGAGGCTACTTTTTGAGTATGCTGTTGGCATTTCTTGTGGAGAAGTTAACTTAGAAAATTGGGACCTTAAATCAAGAAAGATGGCTAACATAATCCAAAAGGTTAACGTGTTTATGAACCAGAGGTGTCTATCCTCAAACACTATGATAAGTTAAACATTTTGGTCAAATTTATCATCCAAGTGTATGAAGTTAGTGGGTTTGAGATCCAAACCAACAATATTTTTTTTAACCAACAACAGTATATTTTAATATGATTCAGAGAAAAAAACAGTTAACTGAAATCCAAATCACTGTTTTCAATTGTTCAAAATATAGTACTTTTGCACTACTTCTGGAAAATATAATATCGATGATAAACTCAGATGAATTGGATGTGAGAAAAGAGGACATTCAAACGATTTTGTCCATTAGGTAAATAAATATTTATCCATTAAATTTTATTAGTTTTCTTAATTTACCAAAACAATAGTTAGTTTTACATCGCAAAAATAGTTAAAAAATAAGTGTTTTCACATAATTGTTTGTTTTTGTGTGTGTGTGTGTGTGTGTGTGTGTTGTTTTTTCCAGAAATAGTGAACAACTCAAAAAGAAAAATGAAAAAGATTACTGCTATCAATTTTGCAGCCACACACTGGTCAAATTTGATTGATTTTTCTCAAAAAGTTGTATATGGACAAGAAGCAAGACATAGACACATTATTACGAAGTCATCGTGCCAGCAAAGTAGACCTTCATTTTCCTCAAAAGGAAATTATACAGAACAATTTAGTTCTATTATAAGGTTATATTATTGCCTCTAATAAAAAAAATTGAAATACATGGTTCTGTAACTTGTATCAAGTTGTTATATAGTGTAATACATCTCCACATATCTTTTTGAATTGTGAAATTTTAAAGACTTAGTTGCTAATTAGCTTTTTTTACAATTTTTGTTTAATCAACGCAGTAAAAGTTGAGATATTTTGCTAGTTGTGATTCATAATTAAAATTATAATTCATGTATTTCTTTTTCTTTCAATGTATTTCATATAAATATATCAATTTTAATTGGATTTTTTATAAAAATAGTGAAATTTCAAAGTCAGTGTTGTGTAAAATGCTATGAAAATGAAGGAGTTTTCAGCATTTTTCTACACGATTTGTAAAATTAAATGCTCAATTTTCTGTTCAAAATGGTAATCTAATTTTTGGTATATGTTCTTATCACATCAAATTCCAACTATCATCACCAGTGCCATGTTGACTTTCTGAAAAAGTTGCAAATCGACCTGCACTAATCTCTCTCTCTCTCTCTCTCTCTCTCTCTCTATATATATATATATATATATATATATATATATATATATATATATATATATATATATATATATATATTTATATATATATATATATATATATATATATATATATATATATATATATATAGGTTTGAGATGTTGAAAAGTCCGGATTAATGAAAACGACGAGGTTGTTAGATAGTGCTCAATAAAAAGAGCAAAATGGGGAAAAAATTTAAAGAAATTAAAAAAAAGAAAACCCTTTTTTCTTTTTTTCAATTTTTATTCCATTTTTCTTTGTGGCGTCGAGAGGTTCCGGCTTGCTTGAGGAAGTCTCATTGATTGAAACAGATGACTATTTGTAGCGACTATATGTAACTGTTTACCCCAAATCTATATATATATATATATATATATATATATATATATATATATATATATATATATATATATACGGCCCCAATGGCAACCTTTATATCCAGGTCGGCGGTGTTTCAATGGGTTCTGCTCTAGGCCCGTTTTTTTCCAAATTCTACATGACCAACCTAGAAACCAAAGTTTTTAATATTATATCAAAGCCATCCATCTACGTCAGGTACGTAGACGATATACTCTGATTAACGGAAAACTTAGACGAATTAATAAACATTAAAACCGCTCTTAAAAATAATTCCATACTAAATTTCACTCGAACAAATATAAACAACAGTATTCCCTTCCTCGATATAGAAATAAAAGTCGACACCGATAAATTTATTACTCAACCATACAAAAACCTACCAGTAAGGAACCATGTCTTCTTAATTATAAAAGCGAATGCCCTGATAGATACAAAATAGCTGTCGTAAAAAATCTCATCTGCAGAACTAAACGTAATTCTTCCACTAACGAAATATTCTATAAATCACTTTCGAACGTAAAACAAACTTTAATTAATAACGGCTTCCCAAACTACATAGTTGACCAGCAGGTTAGACACTTTTTAACTGCCATTAATAATAGGAATAATAATAATAACGATATCAGCGATAATAACATTAACATATATCATTATAACCAGATGCATGGGAATTACAAATTAGACGAAAAAATAATAAAAGATATTGTACACAAACATGTGGTAACCACGAAAAAACTCTAAAATAAGATTTATTATTTATTACAAAAAATTTAAAACTAGCCAATTACTAATAAATAATAACCCTACATCCGATGGCAGTATGCTGAAAACTAAAAATGCTGTGTACGTCTTTAAATGTCCCATAGGAGAATGTGTCTCCAAAAATAATTCGTACGTTGGTATTACTCGAACCAGCATCTACCGTCGTTTAACATGTCACCTGTCTTCCCCGAATAGTTCAATTTATCAGCACCTCATAGCACACCACGCCCCTAAAACTGAATTTAGAGACATATTAATAAAAAAAAAACACAACCATATTGCGAGGTGCGCCTCCCAATCTTTGAGGCATTGTCAATCCACATTAATAAACCAACGATTAACCAGACTCAAAATGAAACGGAGGGCACGCTCAAGTGCTTTTGAGTATTTTAGTGATTTTAAGCGATTTTAATCGTCTTTTCATTTCATCTCGCCATTTTCATTTTTCGATTTCATTTTTTTGTTTTTTTTAGTTTTTACTACTCGCCTGAGGATGACCAATGGAGGTCGAAAACGTTCGCGATTATGGGAAATTTCTTTTTTCACTCGAAAAAAATGTTCAGAAAATGGTCTGACAAAGAGAAAAGGAGGATTACAACAAAAACAAGCAAGAGTTGTCTGTGCTATTTAATGAAACGTGCGTATATATATATATATATATATATATATATATATATATATATGTATATATATATATATATATATACATATACATACATATATATATATATATATATATATATATATATATATATATAATATAAAAATATAACACGGTAATTACATAATTGTCGATGCAATAATTTATTTCAACCTTATGGTATTTTCATGCATCTAAACTAGACAATTACATTTTGGATACTGAAATAAAGAAAGAAAAAGAATCGGGCCCCGACCGTCAAAAACCAGAGGGAGTGGTAGTAGCAATTCACTTAATACATTTTATAGAGAGGGTGGGAATTAAGTTAGTAGGGGAGGGATTTTTTTACAAAACAAACAGAAAGAACATTATGACACTTTACGACTGTCCGGTAACCCGACATAACAACAGACACACACACACACACACACCACACATACCACACACACCACACACACCACACACACCACACACACATACATACATACACACACACACACACCTAAATATGCACGTTCTTACCCGTAAATGACTTGACACGCGTTTACTAACCTAGGAAGAAGAAGGAGAAATATACGGATATAGAGAGAAGGAAATAAATAAACTGACAATCGGCTGCGCGTAAGGGAAAGAGAAGAAGAAAGAAAAGAAAGAAGGAAGAGAGTGACCATCCGCTGCTGTTTATTTGTATTATTATCTAATATTTGTAGTTTGGTTTTATCTTTTTTTGTCTCTTGGTTATTTTTCTTAACTCGTATACGGGAAGACATTGCCATATTATATGTTATTACGCTCTTAATAGGTTTATTTTTAATGCAGTTTATGTTTCTATCATTTTCATTTATGAATTTAATTTGTGAATTATATCCAGAGTTTTTAAGCAAACTAAAACCCGTAAACGTAAGAATAGACACAAGGAGATCCTATGGTTCAACCCCCCGTATTCCAAAAACCTAGAAACAAACATAGCCAGAGAATTTTTTAAAATATCAGATAAGAACTTTAAAGCCCCCCATAGATATAATACAATTTTCAATAAGAACACAATTAAAGTCTCTTACTCTACTATGCCTAACCTTCATCAGAAAATAATTAGCTCTAATAATAAGAAAATTAATAAACTACAAAATACAACTATACAAAATACATCGGACTGTAACTGTAGAAGAAAAAATAAATGTCCCCTACAAGGCTCATGTAAAATTAAAAATGTTATCTATAGCTGCACAGTATCAAAAACTCCAAATCTACAAGAACCTATTAACAGCCATAACTCAACTACTAGATTAAATAATAACACCAACTTAAATCAATCTACCGATCAATTACTAATCAACCCACCACATAATAATCCAACAATAGACCTAACGGAAAATAATCACAATAATCAAGAGGTAATATATATTGGTTCCACATCTGGCCTGATAAAACATAGAATTTCAACGCACAAACATTCTTTTAAAAATAACTCTCTATCAAACCAAACTACTCTATCCAACTATATTTGGCAACTAAAAAATAGCAATATTTCTTTCAACTTAAAATGGCAAATAATTGAGACTTGCAAATCATATAAACCAGGAGATAAATTTTGTGCACTATGTACAAAAGAGACCCTAAAAATTTTAAATTGTATGCTCTCCGAGAAGTTCAAAATTCTAGATTTTTGGGTGTTTTCATTTTCATTCATTTATTTACCCACCGCTTATAGACTGCTTTAAATGTGAGCTGCCCCCCCACACACACATACATACTTTTATTAAAAAGATCATCGTGTACACATTTCCCATTTAAACCCAGCAAGCATAAGGTCGCTGTGAATCTTCACCGCTACCTAACACCCACCCCCTCCTAAGAAACTCAATATCTTAAATATCTTCAAATGGTTTGCGACGCTAATCCTCGCAGACTTTGCCTCTCCCTTGCCTTCCTTTTCCTTTTCCCTTTTTCTTTTTCTTTTTCTCCCTAAACTAGCTTTCTTCCTCCCCCCCCCCACCGTTCCTCATGTAAAACTATTCTCTAAAAATCAGAACAATCGGCCCATATTAGAAGTTTTTTTTTCTGAATGTTTATCAATCAAGCCCTGCTGAATTCAGGAATTATCGTGTTCTAATTTGCATATATGATGTGTCGTATAAGATCTGGAGATTTGTACATCCGTATACATATTTGTTATTATCGATGGAGATATATGCAATGGAATTGAATATTAATCTACAATTTGATATGTTATAAGTCTTCAGACGTACCTCTCCACCGTACTGTATATCGATACTCTATGGCTGACTGGGACAGCTTCTGTACATTCATATCTGACCTACCTCTGCATTCCATGTTTAAAAAGGATGTGTCCTCTATAGTATCAGACCTGACCAAATGGTTAATTGTAGGCATAGATCGATTCATACCATCTAAAAAATTCCAACAAAAACCTAACAGCCAGCCATGGTTCTCCCCTGAATATGCTGCTGCCATCGCGCACAGAAATCACTTTTTCCATAGCTACCAACGTAATAGATGTACTGAGACTAAAGCTGCTTTCAGGACTGCCAGCAACCACTGTAAAAGAGTAATAAAACATGCAAGAGAGCTATATGCTCAGTCTGTTAAATCCAAAGTAGCTGAGCAGCGGCTTGGTTCCCACCAGTTCTGGCAAATAGCAAACAGGATCTTGAACAGAAGTGTGCGTTCTATCCCAACTATCATCAATGGACCTGAGGTCATCTCGTCAGCATCAGACAAGGCCAGACTATTTGCCAAGAACTTTGCAGCTAATTCTATCCTATGCGACAATGACCATCAACTCCCTGTATTTCCTCCTATAACAGACAACACGCTATGCAACATACAAATATTTGTGCGTGAGGTCGCCAAGCTAATCAAGAACCTTGATTCCAGTAAAGCAACTGACCCTGATGGCATTCCAGTTATAGTGCTGAAAAAGCTCCAACCAGAACTTGCCCCCATACTTACAAAACTGTTTAAGCATTGCCTTAAGGAGAAGTACTTTCCAACACCCTGGAAAACATCATCAGTATGCCCTGTACTTAAGAATTCAGGTGAAAAGTCATCTCCTTCTCAGTACAGATCAATAAGTCTCCTGTGTGTCATGAGTAAGTTGCTGGAATCCATATTAAATAGAGAAATAGTCAACCACCTCAACAGAAATAACCTTGTTAGTGACATGCAATATGGTTTCCGCTATGCAAGATCTACAGCAGATGTGCTAACGGTTATATCACATAGGATTAGTGAATCTCTTGACAAAGGTTTCCTTTCTAGGGCAATTGCTCTTGACATATCAAAGGCCTTCGATAAGGTATGGCATAAGGGCCTACTTCACAAGATCTCCAGCTACGGTATTACTGGAAATGTTTTCTCAATCATTTCTCTCTGATAGGTTCATAAGAGAAGTGGTTGATGAGCAGAATTCAGAGGCCCACAGTATTAATGCTGGAGTCCCCCAGGGGTCCATACTGGGCCCAACTGTCTTCCTGATCTACATCAATGATCTACCAAAGCACATACTTAAATCATTCGTTGACATCTATGCTGATGGCGACCATCTACGGCAACACATCAAAGACCGTAAATGACCAAGTTCTCTCCGATTCTCTCTCCTCTGATCTTGAGCACGTGGTACAATGGGGGAAGTGGTGGTTGGTCACTTTTAATTCATCCAGAACCAAGCTTCTATCTTTACATCATCAACGCTCTGATCCCCATCTGGCATCAATTGAAATAGATGGCTCTCGTCTTGAGGAGGCTTCATGTTTTGACAAGCTTCTGGGTTTGACCTTTACTCCTGATCTGAAATGGAGCACGTACATCAAATCTATTGCCAGGGACGCTGGGAAAATGGCGAGATCCTTCTACTGCTCCAGAAGATATCTCACTACTGATGCAATTCTCTATCTGTATAAAAGCCAAGTACGTCCAAGGATGGAGTATTGCTGCCACATCTGGGCAGGAGCTGCTAAAAACAGCCTATCCTGTCTTGACAGAGTACAAAATAGACTTTGTGGTTTAGTGGGGGATGCCCTTTTCTCTTCCCTGCAACCTCTCTCCCACAGAAGAGACGTTGCGAGCCTGTCTTTGTTTTATCGTTATTTCCATGGCAGGTGCTCGTCTGAGCTTCAATCCCTCGTCCCCCCCCCTCACCAATCTTTCACGAGAAACACCCGTCTGGCTGAAACTACTGTCAATAATTTTCCCCACTCTTTATCTGTGCCTAAATCCAAACGTAGATTCCATGAGTAAAGCTTCTTTCTTAGAACTGCACGCCAGTGGAACTGTCTGCCGCTAGCCTGTTTTCCACCTGACTACAACTTGGACGTCTTCAAGTCCAACATAAACAAACTCCTGACAAACCGCCCCCTTAAGTAAGACACTCTATCTAACCATCCAATACTAATAATTACTACAATACTATCTCATTGATTACTGTACACGCAATAACCCTTATCCTTGAGTGGCCTTCGGGCCTTGATAAGTGGTGAACCCACTGTAAAAAAAAAATAAATATCTCTGCACCCTAAGAGACTCTGGATTTGTTCTAAACCTCAACACCAACGGATCCTCACATCGCCGAAGAGGATGACTATCTTGTATGTCCCTCGAAATCACAGTATGGGACCATCATATACTCTGGATATTACCTCAAATGTGGAACATGCTTCAAATTATTCAAATGTGGAACATGCTTCAAATTATTTAAATGTGGAACATGCTTCAAATTATTCAAATGTGGAACATGCTTCAAATTATTTAAATGTGGAACATGCTTCAAATTATTCAAATGTGGAACATGCTTCAAATTATTTAAATGTGGAACATGCTTCAAATTATTTAAATGTGGAACATGCTTCAAATTATTCAAATGTGGAACATGCTTCAAATTATTTAAATGTGGAACATGCTTCAAATTATTTAAATGTGGAACATGCTTCAAATTATTCAAATGTGGAACATGCTTCAAATTATTTAAATGTGGAACATGCTTCAAATTATTTAAATGTGGAACATGCTTCAAATTATTCAAATGTGGAACATGCTTCAAATTATTTAAATGTGGAACATGCTTCAAATTATTTAAATGTGGAACATGCTTCAAATTATTCAAATGTGGAACATGCTTCAAATTATTTAAATGTGGAACATGCTTCAAATTATTTAAATGTGGAACATGCTTCAAATTATTCAAATGTGGAACATGCTTCAAATTATTTAAATGTGGAACATGCTTCAAATTATTCAAATGTGGAACATGCTTCAAATTATTTAAATGTGGAACATGCTTCAAATTATTTAAATGTGGAACATGCTTCAAATTATTCAAATGTGGAACATGCTTCAAATTATTTAAATGTGGAACATGCTTCAAATTATTCAAATGTGGAACATGCTTCAAATTATTTAAATGTGGAACATGCTTCAAATTATTTAAATGTGGAACATGCTTCAAATTATTCAAATGTGGAACATGCTTCAAATTATTTAAATGTGGAACATGCTTCAAATTATTTAAATGTGGAACATGCTTCAAATTATTCAAATGTGGAACATGCTTCAAATTATTCAAATGTGGAACATGCTTCAAATTATTTAAATGTGGAACATGCTTCAAATTATTTAAATGTGGAACATGCTTCAAATTATTTAAATGTGGAACATGCTTCAAATTATTTAAATGTGGAACATGCTTCAAATTATTCAAATGTGGAACATGCTTCAAATTATTTAAATGTGGAACATGCTTCAAATTATTCAAATGTGGAACATGCTTCAAATTATTCAAATGTGGAACATGCTTCAAATTATTTAAATGTGGAACATGCTTCAAATTATTTAAATGTGGAACATGCTTCAAATTATTTAAATGTGGAACATGCTTCAAATTATTCAAATGTGGAACATGCTTCAAATTATTTAAATGTGGAACATGCTTCAAATTATTTAAATGTGGAACATGCTTCAAATTATTCAAATGTGGAACATGCTTCAAATTATTTAAATGTGGAACATGCTTCAAATTATTTAAATGTGGAACATGCTTCAAATTATTCAAATGTGGAACATGCTTCAAATTATTTAAATGTGGAACATGCTTCAAATTATTCAAATGTGGAACATGCTTCAAATTATTTAAATGTGGAACATGCTTCAAATTATTTAAATGTGGAACATGCTTCAAATTATTCAAATGTGGAACATGCTTCAAATTATTTAAATGTGGAACATGCTTCAAATTATTCAAATGTGGAACATGCTTCAAATTATTTAAATGTGGAACATGCTTCAAATTATTTAAATGTGGAACATGCTTCAAATTATTCAAATGTGGAACATGCTTCAAATTATTTAAATGTGGAACATGCTTCAAATTATTTAAATGTGGAACATGCTTCAAATTATTCAAATGTGGAACATGCTTCAAATTATTCAAATGTGGAACATGCTTCAAATTATTTAAATGTGGAACATGCTTCAAATTATTTAAATGTGGAACATGCTTCAAATTATTTAAATGTGGAACATGCTTCAAATTATTTAAATGTGGAACATGCTTCAAATTATTCAAATGTGGAACATGCTTCAAATTATTTAAATGTGGAACATGCTTCAAATTATTCAAATGTGGAACATGCTTCAAATTATTCAAATGTGGAACATGCTTCAAATTATTTAAATGTGGAACATGCTTCAAATTATTTAAATGTGGAACATGCTTCAAATTATTTAAATGTGGAACATGCTTCAAATTATTCAAATGTGGAACATGCTTCAAATTATTTAAATGTGGAACATGCTTCAAATTATTTAAATGTGGAACATGCTTCAAATTATTCAAATGTGGAACATGCTTCAAATTATTTAAATGTGGAACATGCTTCAAATTATTTAAATGTGGAACATGCTTCAAATTATTCAAATGTGGAACATGCTTCAAATTATTTAAATGTGGAACATGCTTCAAATTATTCAAATGTGGAACATGCTTCAAATTATTTAAATGTGGAACATGCTTCAAATTATTTAAATGTGGAACATGCTTCAAATTATTCAAATGTGGAACATGCTTCAAATTATTTAAATGTGGAACATGCTTCAAATTATTCAAATGTGGAACATGCTTCAAATTATTTAAATGTGGAACATGCTTCAAATTATTTAAATGTGGAACATGCTTCAAATTATTCAAATGTGGAACATGCTTCAAATTATTTAAATGTGGAACATGCTTCAAATTATTTAAATGTGGAACATGCTTCAAATTATTCAAATGTGGAACATGCTTCAAATTATTTAAATGTGGAACATGCTTCAAATTATTTAAATGTGGAACATGCTTCAAATTATTCAAATGTGGAACATGCTTCAAATTATTTAAATGTGGAACATGCTTCAAATTATTCAAATGTGGAACATGCTTCAAATTATTTAAATGTGGAACATGCTTCAAATTATTTAAATGTGGAACATGCTTCAAATTATTTAAATGTGGAACATGCTACAAATTATTCAAATGTGGAACATGCTTCAAATTATTTAAATGTGGAACATGCTTCAAATTATTCAAATGTGGAACATGCTTCAAATTATTTAAATGTGGAACATGCTTCAAATTATTTAAATGTGGAACATGCTTCAAATTATTCAAATGTGGAACATGCTTCAAATTATTTAAATGTGGAACATGCTTCAAATTATTCAAATGTGGAACATGCTTCAAATTATTTAAATGTGGAACATGCTTCAAATTATTTAAATGTGGAACATGCTTCAAATTATTCAAATGTGGAACATGCTTCAAATTATTTAAATGTGGAACATGCTTCAAATTATTCAAATGTGGAACATGCTTCAAATTATTTAAATGTGGAACATGCTTCAAATTATTCAAATGTGGAACATGCTTCAAATTATTTAAATGTGGAACATGCTTCAAATTATTCAAATGTGGAACATGCTTCAAATTATTTAAATGTGGAACATGCTTCAAATTATTCAAATGTGGAACATGCTTCAAATTATTTAAATGTGGAACATGCTTCAAATTATTCAAATGTGGAACATGCTTCAAATTATTTAAATGTGGAACATGCTTCAAATTATTCAAATGTGGAACATGCTTCAAATTATTCAAATGTGGAACATGCTTCAAATTATTCAAATGTGGAACATGCTTCAAATTATTTAAATGTGGAACATGCTTCAAATTATTCAAATGTGGAACATGCTTCAAATTATTCAAATGTGGAACATGCTTCAAATTATTCAAATGTGGAACATGCTTCAATTACAACGAATTACTCGATTGCCTCTGATTTTCTCCTTGGATTACTACTCGTCCGACCTGGCAGAAATATCCTGGAAATTATTGAACTCATCCTGATATTGGACTGCCCAGCCCTGCCCATCCTTTTGTTATGACTTTTAAGCGACATTTAAAAAAACTTTTAAATACCATTTTCAATATATGGGCTGATAAGCAAAATATATGTTTATTCATAGCTGAACATTTTGCTGATTTCATTTTCTCTGATGATATTGGCCATTATTGAAAATCCATGGATTAAGTGAATAAATATATTTCTTCTCCATTTATCCCTATTTTCAAACAATAAATTCTTAACTTTAATATATTTTAATCTACAGAATTTAACTTTAATCATTACACTTATATATATACATATATATATATATATATATATATATATATATGTATGTATGTATATATATGTATGTATATATATATATATAAGTGTAATGATAATATATATATATATATATATATATATATATATATATATATATATATATATATGAATATATATATACTAGCAAAAGTACCCGTCATTGACTGGGTTCAAAAACAGCCTACAGAAATTGGACTCTGATTTAATAAAGTATGATAGGTTATGAATAAGAAGGGTTGTAAAGAGATAGCTTCGAATTCGTGAGTATCAAAACCAAAGCAAAATATGATGAAAGTAAAAATAAAATAGATACACCCCATAATTTATTATACCATACATGTTCACACTGAAACACTTATCACAATTTCTGTGGATCTATATTAAAAAACCTTGTTAAACTTTGTGACATATTTCCATTCTTTGGAGGTCAGGCGCGAACGAACACCCCATAATTTTATTATACAATATTTCTTCAAACTGAAACATAATTATCAAAGTATACTTACGCAGATAGATATGAAAAGTCTTTATTAAAGTCTGTGCCTATTTCCATTCTATTGAGGCCAGGCGCGAACATAGACCCCACAATTTTATTATACCATCACTATTTAAGTTAAAACATACTTATCAAAGTATTCTTATGTACATCTATATCAAAAACACTTGTAAACTTTTTTTTAATTTTTATATTTTTTATATCCATACTTTATGGACCAGACTCCACAATTTTAATGAACCACCGTTTTGCAGGATCAAACATACCCATCCCCGTGTCTCGATACATCTTCTATCATTATATGTAATCAGTTTTTTAAAATAGTCAACCATGTAGGAGCCTATTCGTGACCAGACACACACACACATTCAGCTTTATATTATAGATATATATATATATGGCTGTTTGCGTATTGTACACATGGCCCGTTTCAAACAACATCTCAATATTTTGGAGACTGTACCTTCGTTGAAACCTCTATCTCACAGGAGACATGTTGCGAGTTTGTCTCTGCTTTATCGTTATTTTCATGGAAAGTGTTCGACTGAGCTTCAATCTATGGTCCCCTCTCGCCAAACTTTCACAAGAAACACCCGTCTAGCTGAAAACACTATCAATAATTGCCCCCACTCTTTATCTGTGCCTAAACCTAAACATAGATTCTATGATCAAAGCTTCTTTCTTATAACTGCACGCCTGTGGAATTGTATTCCGTTTTCCTGCTTTCCAGCTGTCTATAACACGGTTGTCTTCAAGTCCAACGTGAACAAGTTTCTGATGAGCCGTTCGACTTAAGTTAACAAATTTACCGAACTTCCATTACTATCGATTACTATATTGTCCTTTTGACTGCTGTACACTCTCTAATCCTTGAGTGGCCTATCGGCTTTGATAAGTGGTGACGTCTATGTTAAAAAAAATCATCGCCCTGTAGGCAAATGGAGCTGTCGCATAAATTATACCTGTTTAAACAGCTCTGATTTACAAAAAAGAAAGAAAAAAATGCCTACATTGCGTCATTATTCCTTGTTTCTGCACTTATGTGCAAGTAAATTAACTTCATTTTTTTTTTCGTCCTAGGTTCTGAAATATGGACGATATATCACGGGTTATTCATTCATTAACTTCCTCCCGTGTAATTTTATAATTTTTTTTGTTTCACCCCTCCCTTCGCCTCCATTTTGAATTATGTGTAAATTGTTTTATTCTAATCGCTGCCGGCGTAATCTCTTAACAAGCGTCGGACGAACGGTACCTCGAGGTTCTTTCTTTTTTTTTTTTATTTTAGTCGAATAATCTTTTGACTATTTTTCGTGTCTATTTTTTTCTCCCCGCATCGATCTTCCTCAAAAGTCTAATAATGACTCCACTTATCCTTTTTAAAACTTTAATAAAATTTTGTACCACTAAAAACCTTTTTAAATATTGTAGGAGTAGGTACTCAAAATCTGTCATGGATAAATTATGTTATACAGGGGTTTCATTGAGAGAGTTTTATTAAGAGTTGCGTCTTAGAGAGGGATGTTGTTGTAAGAGAGATTGTTCGTTTTATAAAGAGATGTCGTTGTTTCTGTTATGAAGAGATTGTTCGTGTTATGACGATTCATATATATTAAAAATGTTCGTTACTTGGAAGTGAAATATGATGAGGAGACAGTGTTCACTGATCAGACAGTCTTAGTGTTTATATGAGATGTGTATGTCATGACATTTTATAACACAGACATATAGACATATAATAACAATTCACTTTACCTTTTGGTAGAATCACAACACAAAGACGACGTTTATCAAAACACATGATGGGTTTATTTCTTCTCACGACCGGCCGTGGTTTCCTCATCAAGAATTCAAAGCTTCACATATTAAGTTTCAAAGTGACCGTCTCGCTTCTAGACGTTCGAATTCCAAACTCCAGACTATCGTCTGCCGTTCTCAAACTCCCTCTCCGTCTCTCCCCTGCTTCTGTCTGCTTAACTCTAAAGTTTTTCTATCTATATCTAGAACTTCCCATTTTTCCATGACGTCATACACATGTTAAAACATGTGTCTTCTTTTCACGTGTTCTGGATATGCGTGTCCAAAACTTTTTCCTTTGCTTACAAAAGGAATTTTAACCTATACTCAGTAACCTATATTTCCAATATGTTAAAAACATGTTTATTAAATTATCTTGTAGCTGCATTCTTTCAATTGAATTTTCATAACAAAAGTGACAGTGCACATTCTTTTCTTGAAACTATTTTATCTCTAAGCTGTTTTACATTTCATTTTCTAATTCTCACACGTAATCTATTTCTAAACCTAAATTACGAGGTTCAAATTTCGTCTATTGCTATTTCATTTTCATTTTAACTAAATCTCTCTATTTTTATATTTACATGAAAAGGGAACAGCCCTTATCATGTAACAATTAAATGACATCGTTCGAATTAAGGGTAAGATTTTATCGCTTCGAGCCAAAATACAATTTCTGAAGTCCTGTTTGGACAATTATGTCGCCCCTGGGTACATTTCTAACCATATTGTCAAAATTAAAGCTAAAAATATTAAGTTGGAACGTGCCATTATCAAGGATGAGTATGTGAATTATGAGCGCATCCTTGTTTCAACTGTTGCTAAATATCGCCGTTTATGGTGGGTTGCGTGGTCAAATATACATATATATATATATATATATATATATATATATATATATATATATATAATTTAAAGGGGATTAGAACAGTAGTCTAAAGAGCAGAGTGTATTTTAATGTGATAGTAAAATTACTAATTTAATTAAAATACAAGAAAAGAACAGTGCTCGTTGTAATTCAGATATATAATAAGCTCGATAGGCAAATATCCTAGAGCTAATTTAATATTTAGTAATGTGATTGACAATTTAAAATTCAAATTAGAATTAAAAATTAAAAATCTATTTCATAAGAAGGAACAACAACAAAGGCAATAATTTGTACGATCGTT
This sequence comes from Euprymna scolopes, assembly GCF_053919585.1. Taxonomy (NCBI): domain Eukaryota; kingdom Metazoa; phylum Mollusca; class Cephalopoda; order Sepiida; family Sepiolidae; genus Euprymna; species Euprymna scolopes. The sequence goes on from NC_136520.1 coordinate 23,415,093, forward strand.
TCGGAAAACAATGTTTTTATTGTGATAGACATTAAGCCACGGACAATAATTTTGACATATAGTTTTTTTTAAACAAAGTCTCCTCATCAGCAAAAAATATTAGGTGGGTTTTTTTTAATATATGTAAAAGACACCATAAATAAACCTAGCATTTTTAAGTAAGTCAGATGTATCTGGAAAAAATTAAAATAAAAAGGAAAATATTTACTTGATAAGCAAATTAATATGGGTTGAGGATAAAAAAATAAAAATAGAATAAAATTATAAATCTGAATTTGGTTTAAATATAAGGGTATAATAATATATTTTTAATAAAAGTTAAGAATTATATATATATATATATATATATGTATATATATATATATATATATATATATATATGCATACATATATATACGTACCTTTTAATTCTTCGCCTTTTGAAAAGCGTAATTATCGTCAAAGCATTCATTTGGATGCTGAAATATTTCACTCCAACCCTTAAAAAAAATAAATAAATTTTTGAAATCTATTTCAAAAAGCCACCAAAATAAACTGATAGTACCGGCAGATAAAACTAGAAATGTTTACACAATGGACTATATAAAAACCTTATATATAAGGAACTTAATAAACATTACAAAACAACACATAAGTTAGCATTAAATGGAGTAAATAACAACGCAAAAAACAAACTTAAAATAGATAAATACACGTAAATAACAGTACCAGGTACCCCGCGATTTACTTTAAAAGACCACAATCAAGGCTTTAATATAAACTCTACTATTAGACTCATCTGCCCCACAAAATCAGATATAGGATTAGTTAGTAAAAACATATTAGATAGAATTATCCCCAAAATTGAATCTTTAATAAAATACTCACTATGGCAATCCCCCACCCAGGTAATCGACTGGTTTTCTAACATTCGAAATAAAAATAACTGTAAATTTCTTTCTTTTGACATTGAATCATATTACCAATCAATATCGCCGATTCTACTAAATAAATCTCTATTAATGGCACGAAAACTAACTCACATAACGCACCACGAAATTAAAGTAATACTCGTAGCTAGAAAATCTTTAATAACCTTTGATAACAAGTATTGGACACGAAAAAATACCCCTAACCACTTCAACATTTTAATGGGCTCGACGGACTCAGCTTAGGTCACCGATCTAGTCGGCCTTTTCCTTTTAAATGAAATTCATTCTATACTCCATGAACAGTTTAAACTTGAAGGAAGACTATACAGAGATGATGCATTTTTCGTAACAAACTCCACAAATAAAAATTACGAAAAAGCAATTAAATCCCTACATAAATTATAAAGAAATTATGGACTTACTATAAAAATCGACCCTAATAAAAAATGGTTAATTTCTTAAACATAACCTTAAATCTTGAAAACTCTACTTTTGAACCCTATCTTACCAATCTGTACTATATGTCCATAACGAATCAAACCACCCTAAATCAATATTGAAATCAATAGTTCCCAATATCTCTTTAAGAATTTCTAGGCTATCTCCTAACAAATCTATATTTAATAAAAATGAAAAATATTACAATGAAGCTCTTAAAAACTCAGGACACAAATCACAAATTAAATTCCTAAATAAAAATGATAGAAACAAAAACTGCATTGAAAATAAACCTACTAAGAACATAATAACCTATAATATGGCCATGTCATCCGGTATCCCGTATACGAGTTTAAAAAAAAATGACCAAAAAGCAAGACAAAACAAAATACAAACCGAAAGTATTAGATACAAACAGAAATAAACAGCAAACCAAATCCCGTAAACGTAAAAACAGACGTAGGGAGACCCTATGGTTCAACCTTCCATATTCCAAAAATCTTGAGACAAACATAGCCAGAGAATTCTTTAAAATATTGGATAAAAACTTTAAAGCCGCTCATAGATACAGTAAAATCTTTAATAAGAATACAATCAAAGTGTCTTACTCAACTCTGCCAAACCTTCATCAAAAACTAATTATTTCTAACAATAAAAAAATTAATAATATACAAAATACAAATACAGAAAATATAGCAGGCTGTAACTGTAGAAGAAAAAATAGATGCCCCTTACAAAGTTCATGCAAAATAAAAAATGTAGTTTATAGCTGCACAGTATCACAAATCCCAAATTTAAATGAATAACTCGACCACCCGATTAAATAACTACACCAACTTTAATCAATCTACCAATCAAATACAGACCAAACCACCACATACCAATGCAACCCCTAATCTACCTGAAAATAATTACATTAAACAAGATGCAATCTACTTTGGTTCCATATCTGGACTTATTAAGCATAGAATTTCAAACCATAAACATTCCTTTAAAAACCACTCCCTGTTGAACCAAACCAACCAAACCACCCTATCCAAGCATATTTAAAATGGCAAATAATAGGATCATATAAAGGATATACACCAGGAGATAGATTCTGTGCACTTTGTACACAAGAGACCCTAAAGATTTGAAAATATGACGATATCAAAAATAGAACCACCCTCCTAAATTCAAGAGAGGAGCTTATATCCTCATGCAGTCATAAACGTTGGTTTAAATTTATCACATATAAACCACCATAAGTCATTAAAAGTGTTACTTATTAATATTCAGTCTTGAAATTTAAGTTTAACTTGATACCCTTACTAATAAAAATTTTGATCATCAATATTATTATTAATATTAGTTTATCTGATAAATATACCATTATTGTATATTATTTAAATATATATTAAACCTTAAAATATACTATATTTATTAATTTCAATAAATAAATAAATTATTAAATACTAAATTCAATAAGTTCAAATAGATTATAATATAAATAGAATAAACACTAATTATCTCCCTTTGATTATTTAATTAGAGAAACAAGATTATTTTCCCCTTTTTTAACATGTTTGCTTAATTTTAAATTAAGCGTTTACAAACATATTCTAACCGATATAAAAGTTTCCATTGACGTTCTTTTTGAAAATGCAATATTCATGCGTTTATAAGCTACAATCAATATCCAAATGAATGCTTTGACGATAATTGCGGTTTTCAAAAGACGACATTACTATATATATATATATGTGTGTGTGTGTGTATATATATATATATATATATATATATATATATATATATATATATATATATATATATATATATATATTTTAATTGGAATTCATTATTGAGATGAGTATTATTTATATCAATTTATTTATTGCGGACTATTATTCTCATCTTTATTAGTTGTTGTTTTACGACGTTTCAGCCAACTATTACTCTGGCCTTCGTCGGGTGGTAACCGCAACAGATAAGAACTTCGAATCTCCTAACTGCATTCTCACGTCATGAAACAACAACTAATAAAGATTAGAATAATAGTCCACAATAAATAAATTAATATATATATATATATGCATATATTATATACTAGCAAAAGTACCCGTCGTTCAACAACAGTCTACAGAAAATGGACTCTGATTTAATAAAGTATGATAGGTTATGAATAGGAAGGGGTGTAAAGAGATAGCTTCGAATTTGTGAGTATCAAAACCAAAGCAAAATATGATGAAAGTAAAAATAAAATAGATACACCCCATAATTTATTATACCATACCTGTTCACACTGAAACACTTATCACAATATTCTGTGGATCTATATTAAAAAACCTTGTTAAACTTTGTAACATATTTACATTCTATGGAGGTCAGGCGCGAACGAACACCCCATAATTTTATTATACCATATTTCTTCAAACTGAAACATAATTATCAAAGTATACTTACGCAGATAGATATGAAGAGTCTTTATTAAAGTCTGTGCCTATTTCCATTCTATTGAGGCCAGGCGCGAACACAGACCCCACAATTTTATTATACCATCACTATTTAAGTTAAAACATACTTATCAAAGTATTCTTATGTACATCTATATCAAAAACACTTGTAAACTTTTTTTTTTAATTTTTATATTTTTTATATCCATACTTTGTGGACCAGGCGCGAACGCAGACTCCACAATTTTAATGAACCACCGTTCTGCAGGATCAAACATACCCATTCCTGTGTCTCGATACATCTTCTATCATTATATGTAATCAGTTTTTTAAAATAGTCAACCATATAGGAGCCTATTTGTGACCAGACACACACACACACACACTCATTCAGCTTTATATATATATATATATATATATATATATATATATATATATATATATATATATATATATATATATATAACATTTTCTGTCTAAAAAACAGTCTCTACTAAACCCACCCATAAATTATTTTTGGTTAACATACTTGAAACTTGATATATAAATGAATTTTTACCTGTGGAACAAATTAAATTTGTATTGAGTTGGTAAAAATAGCTGCTAATTGGTCAACTGAAAAAAATTGAATCATGGTATGCGTAAGTTGACTTAAAGTGTTCTTCTACGCATGTGCAGTTATACGTTAAAGTCGGTAAAATTTTAACGCTTTCTCATCCATCTGTTAGTAGCTCAAACGGTAACGATTAAGACTGGAGAATTATATGGTTTGGTTTTTCTTCTATTTGTTTTGTTTTTTTTACTTTTGTAATCGCTACTATATATTAGGTAAAATTTCATAATCGATAGAGCATAAAGTAAAATATAATAATTAAGCGTATTTTACGACTGGTTCACGCAGGATGGCCACTGGGATATATTGGGTACAATATAATCAGCAATAGAGAATTGGATTTATTATAATTAATACGAAATCTGCATGAATATATTTAAGCCTATTTTACGACCAGGCCACGCCGGGCAGCCTGCTATGTTTGTTTAACTAGACATTTCAACAGGTTATTTGCGGGCATCGCTTCCGTGGTCGAGTATCAACACGGCGGTTCTAGGTTGAATCCATGACTTGGGAGAGGTGCTAGTCTAGCGGTACTGATGAGTTGTGATACAACGAAACAGGACTGTATGTCGATGACTACAAATATATATATATATATATATATATATATATATATATATATATATATATATATATAGAGAGAGAGAGAGAGAGAGAGAGAGAGAGAGATAGATATTCATTCACATCTGATTGAACACGACGGAGTTACTCTTTTTTTCCGATTTTTCTGGATATCTTTTCAATTCGCCGAGCGGTCTTTTTTATTTCAGTCGGCATGTTTTATAAAATGATGTCCAAAAGTTGTTGTTCCGCCATATTCTACTTAAGCGCTTTTTTTTTTACATAGGCGTCACCACTTATCAAGGCCGATAGGCCACTCAAGGATAAGGGTTAAAGAGTGTAGATTAGTCAAAAGGACAATATAGTAATCGATAGTAATGGAAGTTCGGTAAATTTGTTAACTTAAGTGGAACGGCTCATCAGAAACGTGTTCACATTGGACTTGAAGACAACCATATTATAGACAGCTG
>NC_136520.1:23428020-23463020 GCF_053919585.1 Euprymna scolopes
AAAAAATGGAAGATTTATCTAGAATGTTAATGCAATTTTTGCAGACGCAACAAAAGACGCAATCCGAGCTAGATGCACGTAGAGAGGAGAAATTATTGAAATGGCAAATGGAACAAGAAGAAAGGCAGAAGAAATTACAATTTGAATATGAAGAAAGGCAAAATGAACGTTTTGCTAAAACACTGGAACTATTAAAGACTAATCGAGAAAATGTCGACAGTACTAATTTCTCGCATACAACTATATTTAATAGCATGGACACATTTAATTATGTGCCGGAGGAAGAAAAGACTTTTGAAGCATACTATACAAGATACGAGGATTTCTTTCAACTGGACTGCAAAAGTTGGCCAAATAGCCAGAAAGTGAGCCTTTTACTCAGGAAGTTGGGTGTAAGAGAACACAGCAAGTTCGTAGATTATATACAACCTAAAAAGACTACGGAATTAGATTTCATGGAAGCTGTAAAATTACTAAAAGAATTATTTAATCCGAATATATCTCTTTTTCATAAGAGATGGTTGTGTATGAATCTAAGGAAGATGGACAACCAAGATTATTTGACATACGCATCAATTGTCAATAAAAACTGTGATAATTTTAAGCTAGCGGAACTAACAGTAGAAGATTTCAAATGCCTAATCTTCGCACAAGGGTTAGTCTCCACGAAAAATGCAGAAATACGCAGACGAGTGTTGTCTAAGCTGGAATCTGAGCAAGATGTAACACTTCAGAAATTAGCAGAGGATTGTGAAAGGGCCATTACACTAAAAATGGATTCAAAAAAGATAGAAGAATCCGGAGTGGCATATGTAAGAAAGGTTATTTGATCTACCTTTGTTTGTTGAGTCGTCATTTGTATTGCTTTCTACGTTACTTGTTTCAACCTGCAAACTTAACAATAACTAAGAACAGAATTTGCTACAATATTTGAATAAATGTTGTAGATGTGTATTCACATGCAAATTCAATTGTTCCTTCCAAAGTTTAGGAAACAGAAGCTGTTAACTTACCTTAAAGTTGCTTTCGTCAGACCAAACAATTTTGGCCCAATAATCAGGTGTCAAATTATCATATTTAAAAAAAAATCCAGTTGTTTTTTTTCTTACTGACCTAAGACAAGTATGCCTTCTTCTTTGTTTAGTATCATTTTAATCCCACTTCTAATAACCTTTATCTCACTTTTTGAGCTGATATGTTTTGTTTACATCCTCCCAGCAAGCTCTCAAGAATTATTCGTATTATCTGCAAGGGATGCTCTTTTCAAAGATCTTACTTCCCTGGTAGTTGTAGACACTTTTAACGGCCTTTTTCTGTTTTTGAAAGACTTTGTCCACTTTTGCCTTTTAATCGTTGTTATAACTCCCTACTTTGAAAATTCCATTTTCCTGGCAATTTCTACCTGAAACTATCCTTCACAGAGATAAAGCAACAATTTGTCAATATCTAATCTGTGAAAGCTGCTTTTTGAAGGCATGTTCAATTAAATATACTATTATAGCACTGGTACGAATCAAATATTACTTAAAAATAAGAAACAACTTTTAGTATGACTATGATTGATTTTGAATATTGGAATGAATTTAGTATGAAACTCAGCTAAAACTCTTGAGAAAGGCTTTAAACGTTTTAAAAAAAGAATACACACCCCATAATATTTTAAGAATATTTTTACTTGTTTTAAAAAAATAAAATTGATTTTCCAAGTGTTTGTTTCTACCTAGCTTTGTAAGTTTTTAGTAGTTCAACTTATTTTAAAGAGTTTATTTAGTTTTAAAAAAGTAATGTCGAGTGTTACTTTTGAACAAAACGTGTCCGATATGAGACGATCACGATCTAGTCGGTTTTTGTCCAGTTCAAAATCTCTATCAGTATCAACAAAACAATACGAATCCAAAAGACAACGCAGAGCAAATAATGATTTTTTTTGTTACTTCAGACATTAAAGTTACATTTTGAAAGGGTAGCTGCAACAACAAAAAAAGCAGAAGTGAAAAAAATCAACTCTGCATACTGCTGCGTTTCATCAAGCGTAGTGGTGTTTACATGATGAGCCGCCTTGCTGATAATCTACTGGTCTAGTTGTGTAGATGGCACGTAACAGTAGTAGTCCTCGCAAGGATATTGCTCTTTTAATTTTTTTAAACAAGTAAAATCACACATACGCAAATATTTAAAAATGAAGCCCATATCAACTTTGGAGATTGTCAGGCGGATGGAAAGGTAAAAGCTGGTTGTTATAATCAGAAATTATTAAACAATGACGATATTTTTTTAAAGTGTATGCATATTTCTCTCTCTTTCTCTCCTCTCTCTTTCTCTCTCTCCCACTTTCTATCTTCTATTTTCTAGCACTCTCTTTATTTCTCTTGCAATGTGAGAAAAATGATAATTCTATTGAAGAGTTTATGTTGCCGCAGACAGCAGTTTGGGTCATGATCGAGAATGGGTCCTGAATTTAAAAAGCTTAAAACTTAAAATAAATTAATTTTACTTTTTATTTAAAAAAATGTCTTTCTTTGTTGTTTTCAAGTGATTCCTGCCATCAACAATTCCAATGAAATCCTGCAAAGTATGACGCCGATCAGAGACTCAGAGAAAAGACCTACAATCAGATGTAGCCACCTATATGACCTATATGACCTAACTTTAACCTAACTTTGACCCATCGTTGATGTAACAGCAACGATAAACTCAAAGGGGGAGGGGGTGCTTATCGTTTTGTCGCATATTCATATGGGAATCGGGTTGCTGTTCCAGGACATAACACGGATATTGTTACAGTGGTTCAATGGAGAAAGAATGGTTAATTTTAAATCATCTAAAACAAGCCTTTCTCCTTTTATCATCAACGCTCTGACTCCCATCAGCCCTAATTGAATTGAATCGTTCTAATTTGGGGAAAGCTCTATGTTTTAACAAGCTTCTTGGTCTGACCTTCACTTTTGATCCGAAATAGAACGCATACATTAAATCTGTTGCCCACATCGCCGGAAAATGGTTGGATCATTACGATTCCAGTAGATATCCCACTGCCGATGCAATCCTTTAGCTGTATATGAGCCAAGTATGTCGTAGGCTGGAGTACTGTTGCCACATCTAGACAGGAACTTTTCGGTGAACCCTATTCTGCCTTGATAGCGTTCAAAGCTGACTTCGAAACCTAATCAGTGATGCACTTTCCTTTTTCTTAAAGAGAAATTACGAGCCTGTCTTTGCTCTGTCGTTATTTTCATCGAAAGTGCTTGTTTTAGTGTTAATCAATGTTCCCCTTTCCAAATCTTTACAAATAACACTCGTCCTGTTACAACCACTATCAACAATTTCTCCACATATATATAAAGGGTGTTCACAAATGTAGCCAGACTTTGTTGGCACCCTGTAGACTATTTAGCCAGACTTTGTGGATACCATGTATATAAAGAAAGAGAGAGAAAAGAGAGAGAGAAAAAGAGAGAGAGTGAGAAAGAGAGTGAGTATTACTAATAGTTAATACTGTATGGATAGTGTTCAAAATATTCAAACGCAAATGTAGATACAGAAGATGCCGATGGTCATTATTGCACAAGAATGGCTTGAAGGTTGAAATGTATCTAATTAATTAGTGAAACAAAATGAAAGAGTATGCACATTGTTAGCAAGTGCCCACATTTAATAGAATCGGAATGCAAATGGTAGTCAGGTCAGATTGAAACGCGTGATATAGTAACGCACTGCCTTTCAGAATTAAAACTCGGCACCGTACACTGACTTACACAAACCTATACCAACGACACTGTATATCTTGCTAGTCTCAATTACGAAATTAAATTCGGTTATATTTTTTTATCGCCGTTAAATTCACTGTTTCTCTTCTAAACAGATAAACGCGACTTTTCTTTCATTTTTAATGACATTTGCTTCAGATAAGACAATGTCATATTATGTAAGTAGCTAAAGATACCTCTTTGAACTCATAGAAATACCTCCTCAGAATCATAAAAATACCTCCTTGAAGTCATAAAAATACTTTTTCAGAATCATAAAAATACCTCTTCAAAGTCATAAAATTACATCTTCTAAGTTATAAAAATACATCTTCTAAGTCATAAAAATACCTCCTCAGAATCATAAAAATACCCCTTCGAGATTATAAAAATAGTTCTTCGAAGTTATAAAAATACATATTCAGAATCATAAAAATACCCCTTCGAGGTTATAAAAATAGTTCTTCGAAGTTATAAAAATACATATTCAGAATCATAAAAATACTCCTTCGAAGTCATAAAGTACCTCTTCAGAATCATCAAAATAACTCAATACGTGTCTAAACTTCTCAGTCTATCGAAAGCCAACGAATAAAAATGATCTTATACAGTTCTACTCCCACCATAACAACAAATTCAGCTTCTATTGTATACAAAATAGATTCACATCCTTTCCTGAAGTCATTACTTTTCATCTTAATTAAACTCTCACCTGATATGAAGACTCCATCTTTGTATAAATCAATATAATTAGCAACACACGCCAGATGCTCCCAACTAATACATATCAGGTGCTCCAAATCATATCATATATACAAAGTATAAAAATTCGAGATTAGACGTCGGAATTTTTATGCTTTCACATTAGTGTTAACTTTATCCAATTTTGTAGGTTCCGGGAAATTCTAATGGGACGTTGAAAAGTCTCCAGGAAATTCAAGAATAAAAAATTTACTATGTTCAATTGTTTGAAAGTGTGGCTTTTCATCTTATCAAGCAATTAAAGATCTTTTAACTTTTCTGATTAATAGTCATTTTTACTAGAAATATTGATCTGTGTTGTTAAGAATAAAAATAAATTGTTTTTAATCGATTTATAGATTTTAATATTTGTTGCTAATCACTATTGTATGTTTTCCCATATATAAGAAGCAGGATGATTTTTACCTCTTCAATTTCATCTACTCTCACTATCCGCATGAGCACCAGAAATAATGTTAAGAAAAAGCAATTTTTCACTATGGACCACTTCGTTAGAAATTACGCTGTTGCATTCTCCTTCATCTTTGAAAAGTATCTGACCTACATTTGACTAGAGAGAAAAGGTAGGGGAGTGTTGGAGACTGAAGATAGTCTAGTTGATGTATTTTGATAATGTCAATACTTCTTACATATTCTGTGGGTAAATCGGTTAGCGTACCGTACTTAGACACGAAGATTCTATGTTGGAAACAGAGAAACTTGTATTTATTTTGATTTTGTCCTAAAATGTATTTAGACATTTCAACATTAAAACAGAATATCTAGTTTAACTTTTATTCTTTCAGTAACCCGACGCAATTTAATGGATAGTAGGAGTCAAGGCGTCATCGAATAACCTGGTCATGAATATATTTTTATCAGAAGATGTTCATGTTAATATTTACTTTTTAATATGTATTTTTAGTATATATTTTTAATATATATATATTTCAATATTTATATTTTAATATGTATATTTTTAATATGTATTTTTAATATATATATTTTAATATATATTTTAATATATATATTTTAATATGTATTTTTTAATATATATTTTAATATGTATATTTTAATATGCATTTTTAATATACATATTTTAATATATATTTTTTCAATATATGTTTTTTAGTATGTATTTCACTTTTGTACACATTAACGAAATATATTGCGACTAAATCGTAAAGGGTCAGTGTCTTATAAGAGGTTATCTAGGTAGGGCATAGAACAGTACATTACATTCAAATTTCTGTATGCTGATACGGTCGGAGAAACAGGGGACAAGAAGCAGGGACACAAATTACACAGGCAAGCGCTCCAGTAAAAAGGAGTTTCAGATTAGAAAATCTTCCAGCATCTAGGTAGCTCTGCAGAGAATGCTGGTTGTTTGTATTATGGGTATTTACTTTTGTTTGGTTAGAAGTGCAGTCAGTTCATCGTAGCACATACCTTAGAATGCACAACATATGAACGTAACATTACGGCGATTCGAGAGCAGCTGGAACTTGGCAAACAGTATAGAAAGCTATTAAGGTAGAGATTCTGATTTTTGTATTTTTTTTTTTTTTTTGCATTTGTCTCAATTTGCTATTTGTATTTTTATTATTAATGTTTTTCTTGTTTATATTCCGATGCAAGGTCCGTTTTACTAATAAATCAGGATTCATTCACGCTAAAAGCTATAAGATATTAATGGGTTATCGGCTGAATGATGAATAATACTGTGTAAAGATTGAAAATGATGAATTGAAGAAACAAGTTTGATTAAATATGGGGTGTTGTGTATTTGAAGACGACCATTTTGAAATTCGTAAATTCATTCTTTTGTGGGCTGTTACCCTCATCTTAACAGTTGTTGTTGTTGTTGTTGTTGTTGTTTCACCACATTTCAGACAACTCATCCTCTGGCCTTCTTCAGGTGATTTATTTAAGTTAAAATGCATGTTAATGTTTCACTCTTTTGTGTTTATGAATTTTCCACCGGTAATTCGGCTTATATAAGTGTTAAGACCGCAATATGTAGACTTAATATTCCTAGCAATTTAAACTGCATTTTTGTCTTCGTTTATAAACGACTAAAAGCTTCTTCAGACTATATATATGTATATATATATTTTTACATAATCCTAAAAATAGATTATGTGGTTTAAAGAGAAAGTCTTGAATTTAACTTAATTAGTCGATGAAGAATGCATCTAACCATTTTTTTGTGGTTGTCTGAATTGTCACCGAACCAAAAGGAGAGACAAAAAGAGTGTAGGAAAAGAGAGAGGAGGAAAGAGTTGAATAAAACGTTCAACCGATATTAACATTTCTCACCCCTTCAGTACGAGAGCGAGTTGACAGGTCATCCGGTCAATGCACTTTCTGACCCTTTTTTGGTTTCGGGTTTCTTAGCGCCAAAAACGTGAACAAAGAAGGGAAAAAGAAAGACAAGCGAAATATGGATGGAAACGGAAGAAAAGAGAAAGAGAGAGAAAGAGAGAGAGAGAGAAAGGAGGGAAAAGAAAAAAATTAAAGAACATTTTTTTTATAGAGATACTTCTGAGAATCCCTCATGGCGAATAGACGGTGAACCCTGCTTCGGGTTATCGTTGATAATAGGCGTAAGCCATGGATGAGTGCGGACACTCATCGATTTAAAACTAAACAGGAAACAAATTTACAATGGACTAAGGATTTGAACAGAATATACGGAAACAAAAAGGCATGACTTACGGACTTTATAAATTAACATTCGAGTTGTAAATATGCGTTGCAGAACCAAACACCCAAAAGGAACCCTAAAACAACAGACTGCCGAAGAAACCTCACATATGAAAAAAAAATGAACTGTAAGTCCTCTCTATATATACATCTTCATGCGACGTGTCGGCGATTCGTCTATTTTGCCATTTTTATTGGGTTTTTTACGTATTTTCCGTCGGCATTTTGGACTCTAGCGTAATACCCCCCATCCTCATGATTTGTTTTTCTTTTATTTGATTTAATCCTTTTTGTTCATCCCCTCCCTCCATTATCCTATTATTTTCTTTGTAATAAAATTGATTTAAAATTTAAGACCACGTTTGCCTCCGTTATCTCTCACTGTGTTCGGTGCCTATTTTGTTTTATTTCACTTGCCTGAGAAAGGTGTTTCCCTCCCCTCTTGTTCGATATACCGCATGCGTACGAACCCGAGGACCAAAATTTTTTTTCCTTTTTTTCTTTTTGTTACGTAATCCTTCTTCGTCGTTCCCAATATATGTATGAACAATATGATGCTAAATTCCAATAACCATTTCTTTATTCAATTTTTCAGTTAATCGAGTCGGGACCTGTGGTACAGTGGATAAATTCTCTACAGTTTCAGGTGAGCATCGTTTGTAGATTCAATCTTGCCCAAGTAGGACAAGACGTGGTGAGACAATAACAACTATAGAAAGCAGAAATTACTGGGGACACAGTTACAAAACTCCGCATTACTACTGCGTTGCGGTCAATCGCCTGAAGAAGGCCAGAGGTGAGTTGGCCGAAACGTGGCGAAACAACAACAACTATGAAGATAAGGATAACAGTCCGCAAATGAATGACGACACAAATTATGAAGCCTCATCTCAAAAGATTCCAAAGTAAATAAATAAAATATAAGACCATGTGTTGCTTCCAGAAAAGCAGTTCCCTGGTAACTTGTTCAACAGACGGGAAATTCTTGAAAAAAATTCTCTATTCGTCAAAGTTCTGCCTGATGCTGCGCCCACATAGGACGAAGAGTTTTATTCATGTCTTAGAATGGTAAGATAGAGATTGGAGTTCAGTCGTATCATAGAAAAATTTATTTTGCACGTTATATAAAGACATTTTATATAAGGTAAATTTTATATAAATAAATTTTTTTTCAGTTAAATAATTTTATTTAAATCTATTTTCGGCTTTCCTTATTGGACATTGAACTAAATCACCCACATTTTTAAACCATTGCGCACACAAAAAATTGAACCTAAGCAAAATTTGAAAAACCCTCGCCCTTTATTAGAACTATATTTTATGCATTCTATTTCAACATGAGTTTTATGACGTAATTTTATGTCTTCTGATGCTTCTAGGCATTGACTTTAGAATTCTATATAACTGCATATATCAATAATCACATGTGTACATATATATATATATATATATATATATATATATATATATATATATATATATATAAAATGGGTTAAGAAATTCCAACGAAAGAAAGATGTATATTTAAATAAGGGAGTAGTCACCAACAATGTGTATTTTTTAACATTATTTTATTATTCCGTGTCTTGGTTTTTCATTGAGAATTATGTTTGGATCATTGTAATAATGTTTTTAAGTCATTAAAATCGCTTTTACGCGCGTTTCAGACGTTCTGTGAAGCGTCCTCGTCAGAAATTATTTTCAAATGTGTTGGAGATGTAAAAATGACAATTTTCGTAGTTCATTTGAAGTTTTTCCAAGGGGTGGAGGCTTGTAAGTGTTTATTATTCATTGGTATCTTCAATTTTTATTACTCTTTTATTGGGCTTGTCCAGGCCGCTGACCTGGTTGTAGTCACTCTCTCTTTCTGCTAGTGTTTTTTTTCTTTTCCTTTAGGGTGGGGTAGGGTGTGTGTGTGTGTGTGTGTGTGTGTGTGTGTGTGTGTGTGTGTGTGTGTGTGTGTGTGTGTGTGTGTGTGTGTGTGTGTGTGTGTGTTTGCTTTTATTGGTTTGAGAATGTGTATACTGTTTTATAGTATTATGAGGTTATTTTCTTCCTTAGGAAGGTGACTGTGATCCGAGGTCGTTACTAATGTGTATGTGTGAGGAGGGGGGGACCAGTTCTTCTGAAATAAGGGTAGGGGTGCTTTCATTCTATTTTGATATTTATTTTTTGGATTCTTGGATTTTAGTATTGTGATTTTTTTATGAATTTGTGAATTATTTTTATTTACTTACACAGGAAAAAAACTTCATCACCAGATTCACTCCTGAACTGAACAGAGCCTAATATCATCGCACAAAAACATGAAATGCAAGGTACACTCGCATGCACATTCATACACATACATATATACACACCCACACATAAATCAGAACCGACACATTAAAACACACACACGTGCGCGCATACAACCACACATAGACATAACACCCCTATCTCTAATAAAACACACTGAACAATACCAACCCTACTTAACCTCGAAACCAACAACACTAGGAAACACCTAGAACTATAGTATAATATCTGTTCCAACACCTCGCTCCCTCCTCGGTCAGTGGAGGAGACCCCCCTCATAACTGAAACAACTATCATCCCTTCTATCACCCCCTCCAATACCTATACCCCCTCCAATTGCCCTCCCTCTGGGGAACAAAATCTCCCCCACACTAGGAACCGATCCTGGGTCTGGCCATACCCACATGGGGAGACAAATAAATAGAAACATTAAAAAATCTCCTATACATATTTTAGATAGACCCCTCTTTCTAAACAAACATAATATAAGGAATACCCGAAAAGACTAAAACGAAAAATCACAATATTAAAATCCAAGAATCCAAAAAATAAATATCAAAATAGAATGAAAGCACCCCTACCCTTATTTCAGAAGAGCTAGTCCCCCCCCCCTCCTCACACATACACATTAGTAACGACCTCGGATCACAGTCACCTTCCTAAGGAAGAAAATAACCTCATAATACTATAAAACAGTATAAAACCAATAAAAGCAAACACACACACGTACACACACACACGCACACACACGCACACACACACACCCTACCCCACCCTAAAGGAAAAGAAAAAAACACTAGCAGAAAGAGAGAGTGACTACAACCAGGTCAGCGGCCTGGACAAGCCCAATAAAAGAGTAATAAAAATTGAACATGCCAATGAATAATAAACATTTACAAGCCTCCACCCCTTGGAAAAACTTCAAATGAACTACGAAAATTGCCATTTTTACATCTCCAACACATTTGAAAATAATTTCTGACGAGGACGCTTCACAGAACGTCTGAAACGCGCGTAAAAACGATTTTAATGACTTAAAAACATTATTACAATGATCCAAACATAATTCTCAATGAAAAACCAAGACACGGAATAATAAAATAATGTTAAAAATACACATTGTTGGTGACTACTCCCTTATTTAAATATATATATATATATATATATATATAGTGTGTGTGTGTGTGTGTGTGTGTGTGTGTGTGTGTGTGTGTGTGTGTGTGTGTGTGTGTGTGTGTGTAAAGAAGCTAAAATTGCAGTTTAAATTCCTAGGGATACTAAATAATTCTACACATTGCGGTCTTAACA
Organism: Euprymna scolopes; assembly: GCF_053919585.1. Lineage (NCBI taxonomy): Eukaryota > Metazoa > Mollusca > Cephalopoda > Sepiida > Sepiolidae > Euprymna > Euprymna scolopes. The sequence goes on from NC_136520.1 coordinate 23,438,820, forward strand.
CATTAATTAAAGGAGGCTCGATTATATATTAGATGAAACATAAACAGGTATTAAATATAAAGGTTTTGCTTTTGTTCATACTCTATATCCTATTATTTAATTAAGTTGCATCGCGCATTGTCTGTCACCTCCATTGTGTTATTACGTGCCAATTACACATCTGGTTTGCTTCGCAAGTGTGGGTCACTGCATTAACACTTAATCATTTAACGTGCAGAAGAGTTGTCACCCGTCGAGTCATTTTGAGCACATCACTCTTAATTGCAGTATTCGCTATGTCCGGCGCATTAGCCATATATTACACTATTTTCAAACTGTGTGAAGAATTAGTTCTATGATCGCTCATGTCGATTATCAACGAGTGGACTTCAATAGAAAATAAAAATAATATAAATGATGTTAAATAATACTGGCAACAATTTTTTACTTTTGGAATGTTTTCTAGATTTCTACAACTGATTTAGAGTATTTTTGCATTTTTCGTCATGTTTGTGTGCTATGTTTATTTGAAACAGAAAACTCAGATCTTGTGACAAAATTGATTACATTTTTGTGGCATTATCAGCTGATTTTTGTCAACACATATCATCTTGAATATGTTTTCAAGAAACATTGTTTTAGAGCAACATACATTGATAGATAATGGTGGATAAAGGTGAGTACATTCACCATTGTTCAAACTTCAGGGCTTGAACTTCCGTTTTTTCGAATTCTTCAAATGCTTAGCAGCAGGGATGTCTTTCCTCAGATTCAAGCAGTAGTCAGCCACCATGACTGTGTCTCAGCGACCCTGATATTGGTTTCCATACCTCTTAGGTTCATCACTTATTGAACCCAGGTTCTCGTGAAATGGTCCATATGTGAAAATAGGCCGTGCATCATGACGCTTCTGTTGCAGTCAAGGTTTTTGAAATCATTCAGCATGTTCATGTTATTAATACATTATTAATACATAATACATCATGTTCATGTTATTAATACATTATTAATACATAATACAGCATGTTCATGTTATTAATACATTATTAATACATAATTCAGCATGTTCATGTTATTAATACATTATTAATACATAATACAGCATGTTCATGTTATTAATACATTATTAATACATAATACAGCATGTTCATGTTATTAATACATTATTAATACATAATTCAGCATGTTCATGTTATTAATACATTATTAATACATAATACAGCATGTTCATGTTATTAATACATTATTAATACATAATTCAGCATGTTCATGTTATTAATACATTATTAATACATAATACAGCATGTTCATGTTATTAATACATTATTAATACATAATACAGCATGTTCATGTTATTAATACATTATTAATACATAATACAGCATGTTCATGTTATTAATACATTATTAATACATAATTCAGCATGTTCATGTTATTAATACATTATTAATACATAATACAGCATGTTCATGTTATTAATACATTATTAATACATAATTCAGCATGTTCATGTTATTAATACATTATTAATACATAATACAGCATGTTCATGTTATTAATACATTATTAATACATAATACATCATGTTCATGTTATTAATACATTATTAATACATAATACAGCATGTTCATGTTATTAATACATTATTAATACATAATTCAGCATGTTCATGTTATTAATACATTATTAATACATAATACAGCATGTTCATGTTATTAATACATTATTAATACATAATACAGCATGTTCATGTTATTAATACATTATTAATACATAATTCAGCATGTTCATGTTATTAATACATTATTAATACATAATACAGCATGTTCATGTTATTAATACATTATTAATACATAATTCAGCATGTTCATGTTATTAATACATTATTAATACATAATACAGCATGTTCATGTTATTAATACATTATTAATACATAATACAGCATGTTCATGTTATTAATACATTATTAATACATAATACAGCATGTTCATGTTATTAATACATTATTAATACATAATTCAGCATGTTCATGTTATTAATACATTATTAATACATAATACAGCATGTTCATGTTATTAATACATTATTAATACATAATTCAGCATGTTCATGTTATTAATACATTATTAATACATAATACAGCATGTTCATGTTATTAATACATTATTAATACATAATACATCATGTTCATGTTATTAATACATTATTAATACATAATACAGCATGTTCATGTTATTAATACATTATTAATACATAATTCAGCATGTTCATGTTATTAATACATTATTAATACATAATACAGCATGTTCATGTTATTAATACATTATTAATACATAATACATCATGTTCATGTTATTAATACATTATTAATACATAATACAGCATGTTCATGTTATTAATACATTATTAATACATAATACAGCATGTTTATGTTATTAATACATTATTAATACATAATACAGCATGTTCATGTTATTAATACATTATTAATACATAATTCAGCATGTTCATGTTATTAATACATTATTAATACATAATACAGCATGTTCATGTTATTAATACATTATTAATACATAATACATCATGTTCATGTTATTAATACATTATTAATACATAATTCAGCATGTTCATGTTATTAATACATTATTAATACATAATACAGCATGTTCATGTTATTAATACATTCTGTGTAGTTTCTGGCTTTATTGCATCCAAGAAAGTTTTTCACTACCAGAAAAAATCCCTTTCATGCGTCCAGTCCCACTTTGTCTCTCTCTCTCTCTCTCTCTCTCTCTCTCTCTCTCTCTATATATATATATATATATATATATATATATATATATATATATATATATATATATATATATATATAAGGGATAGGTATCTCAGAAAAATAATTTGGAGGGGGGGATATCTTGTGGTACTAGTTCGGAACAACACAAGAAAGTACTGATGTAGACAAATACCGTTCTATTTTCTAAAATAATAGTTTTTAATTTTTTCAGAATTTTTGCGTGAATTTTCAAAGAAAATGAAAGAGAATGAAGGAGGACGGTGCGATATTCTGTAAAAAAGCGAAAAACAAAAAAAAAGAAGCAAAAAAGATTAAAGATGTATTCTCCTTCCAGAGAAGCCTTATTTTGCTTCTGCTGCAGACTCTTTTTTAACTGGACTATTCAGTTTTTCTGTTGATGTGGGTTTTATGAATTGGTGAAAATTAAATCCAAAACTATATGAACACGGCAGATTGTGTGTAGGTGTTTCTGACGATTGGATCGAACCACGTGTCTGCGAGAAGCGAGTTTTTTTTTTGTTTGTTTTTTTTTCTGCTTTTTTTTTCTCTACGACTATTACACCAAAAAAATTCCTCTCTTCTAGAGGTGGGCGATACTGACTATTTCCTATCTGTGTTCCTGATTTTTTTTGCCTACTACATTTTGCTTCAAATTGTTACATTTATTGACAAAGTATGACCCTGTTCTCCGTGTTAAAGTTTTACCTGGGAAAGAAAATCACTACTTCCTATCTGTCACCAGAAATTCAAGATGAATTTGTGAGCATTTTGGCAAAGCAGGTGAGAAAGAAAATCATCGATCAGATCAAAGAAAGCAAATATTTTTGCATAATTTTTGATAGCACTCCTGATGTATCACACAAGGACCAGATGAGTGAGGTGTTGTGCTACGTAAAAATTGAAAATGAAGTGAAGGGGGGTCGTTTCTCCGCTTCATTTGAAGGAAATTTCTGACTGATTTTGAGAGAACTGGAGAACGATTGATGATTTGGTTGGCCAGGCATTTAACAGTGCCGCTGTTATGGCAGACCACCGATCGGGTGTACAGAAACGCATCTCCGAAATTAACTCAAAAGCTCTGTTTGTTCTATGCACAAACCATTCACTAAATCTGGCTTGTGTATATTCTGTATTCTGTAGCGGTTCACTCTGTTACATTTTGGCGCACTAGACCAGTTATTCTCGTTCTTTTTCTGCATCTACACATCGCTGAGACGTCTTGATTCAGTCGACCGGTTTAAGCATCAAGCGGGCTGTGGAAACTAGATATAGGAGTGGAGCAGACGTTGTAAATGTTGTGATAAAAATATTGGAAGTCGACATTGCCCTGGAAAGGCTCACGGAAGAAAGAAAAAATGCAACCAAAAGATCAGATGCATCTTTAGTTCTCAACTTGATACTCTCGTTTCCGTTTCTTTTATCTTTAGAAAGCTATTCTCCCAGAAATCAATGATGCCCAGAAGTATCTTCAAACAAAAGGGGTGGATCTGAAGCAAAGTTCTGTCAGGCTGATGGTGTTGAGAGATCACCTTCTTCAGAATAGAGAAAAGATGGTGGACTGCAATAGAGGAGTAAAAAAAAAACTCTGCTCTGAAATGGGGATAAGCATGGAACATCGTGTCCGCAAAAAGAAACGAACGGCTGGCGAAGGATTGACTTATGCAGCGCTGGGGTTTGATACTGAATGTAGACGGGAAATGCTGTCTGTCATAGACAAGTAGACTAAAAAAATATCTTGCAGATTTCAACAAGTTCACAATCTTGCAAGTTAATACGTTTTTCTTACACCATCAAATCTGCTTGATGATAATTATAATTATCAGATTAGTGAAGTTGAAAAAGAAAAATTCTTTGCCGGAACGTAGGGATTACAGTATTTTATGAAAGCTTCAGGAAAAGACAAAATCAATGAATGTCTTGAACTTTTGAACTTCATACAGAGATACCGACTTGGGGATTTATTCCCTAATATTGTGATCTTGCGCATTTTTCATACCCGAACTAAATTCGATCAACAATGAGCCAGGCAAGGTTTACAGACTTGGCAATCCTTTCCATAGAGAGAGAACTTGTTGGTGGAGTGAACTTTGATTAGAGTAGTTGATGAAAAATGAGCGCGAAAAATCTGTTTAAAAATTTTCGACCGATTTGATGCCTTGTGGCAGTTCTCTCACAAAAAATAAATTATTTGAAATCTATGAATAAATGTATTTAAAATTTTTTAACCTTTTTTAAAGGAGTTGAAATATTATTAACAACAAAAAGGTAAATAAAAATTGTTTCATAATTTTAAAACATTTTCAGGTTTTCAAATGTTTGATTTAAATTTATAAAAAAATGTTTTCTAAAATGCGTGAATCTCCATTTCTTGAATTTCGCGCTCAACCGAGCGATTAAATGGATTTTAAACAGCATCGATACGTGTTTTCTTTTCAGGATGATCGACGTCTTAATATGTAGAACATTATGAAGAAAAGAAAAGAAAACTACATTTAACTATCCTCTTCTTGATGAAGCCATGTTTTGGGCGAAAAGTCGGACTTTGACAACAAAAAAAGATAAATAAAAATGATTTTATCATTTTTATTTATCTTTTTCAGATTTTCAAATGCTCTCATTTAAATTTATTATTATATGTTTGTGTGGCCAATTAATTTAATTTAACAAGTTTTTAATAAAATAATTAGTTTTTTTTGTTTGTTTTGAAAAATATTTGCTTTCCTTTGCGTATCCAGTCTTTATTTACTTGTTTACGTAGCCAGTTAATTTAATTTAACTATTTTTTTCTCAATAATTTGAATATGTTTTTGTTTCGAAAAATCTTGGGGGGGGTTACGACGATTATATATGTGTAGAAGTATTGTAATAAGATGAAAATCTAGGACTAATAGCAGCAGTCTGAATTTTTCGACTGTCCGGACGGCAAAAACAGTTGCTATGCCACTGCGTTAACTTCCCTATCTTTGGTTTTTATGGTTTATTTTTTTCTTTTCTGGCGGCGATCAATTTTTTTCTTAAGCTTTATTTTTTATTTATTTTAACTCCTCGCTTTTCATTCGTTAATTTGCTTCTCGTTTGCAAATTATTTATTTGTTTATTTATAGGATATATGTCCAGATGGTTAAATTAACAGCCAGTGAACAGATATACAAGCTTATTTATATGATTTAAATAAAATTATATTTTTCACTCTACCGCGATGTGTGAAGTAATTACAACGGCTAAGGTTTTCATATTTATATATAAAGTTAATTCTGATGGTTGTCATTCTTTCATTTGAGTTGGTTATCTTTTCCTCAATACTAGAGTATGAATATATTCTATAGGTTTATACGCTTCGTTACAGAGATAGGTTTTCCAGGCCATATACACCAAGACAGGTATATAATAGTATATATTTGTCTATATTAGTGGAGTATTCTTTTCCGAAAGCCTCTAGCTAGAGTGCTTAGTTATCGTTTCGGATCAATTATGTGGTTTGTTTCCTTACGTAACGTTGCTTTACGATAATACTTCTTGTAGGTATATATCAACATTCCAATTACAAGCGTGCTAGACCCTTAGACTATTTAAGTTAATTGTTTTCGTGTGTTTAATTATAAAGTATGCAAAGTGTACTGACTTTTATTCATTTGTTGATCAAAGCGAAAACTTAGGCCAATACACAACCGCCAAGTTAAAATAATGCCAACACCACCCGGCTGTTACAGCTTCACCACATGGGATCGTACTCCCTCCCTTCTTCAACCCCCTATCCATACTCCCTTCCTTTACCACATCTACCTCCAAAACTCTTACTGCTACCATTTACAAAGTATACACTCCACTTTCTTCCAAAGCGTAAACCACGCCCGAATATCTTATAAAAATGACTATAATCTTGATTCTATTTTGATTCTATCGCTCCTGTTTTGGTCTGATGAAGTAGTCTCCTTGAATTAGGATTCCACTGAAACATGCATGAACATGTGTCACCAATGTTTGTATAATAAACAGAATATATACCAGCTCTTGTCCTGCATTAAGCACACTTTAATAATCACGCGGGTTTCATTGGATTTACTTGTAAGAAACAAATCTCTACAACCATTATACACACACGCACACACATATATATACATGTATATATATATATATATATATATATATATATATATATATATATATATATATATATACAAAAATAAAATAAAAATTTTACCCTATTTTTTTTTCGCGCCTTTTAACATCCTTTTTGTCTGGGTCATTTTGACATTTGTTTTTCTATCTTATATTTAATTCTATCACCATTTAATTTTTTTCTCCTCTTCTTCTTCCCTGATTTTTTCCTCTTCTTCCCTGATCTTTCTTATTATGTCTCGGTAGTCGTGTGAAAAGCATATCCTATTTTTCTTTTATTAATATTATTGGAATTTTCCCCTTTTCTTTTCTTTGTACATATTTATGAATTATTCCATGGGTTTATTTTGGATCATCTTCCAATTACGTGATTTTCTTGGATTTTACTTGTGCAAATGGAAACTCAATTAACTTTCTTGGAGTTATTTTTTTGGATTTTACCGTCATTGGATTATTTATCTTTCACCAGACTATCCATTCACGTGTAATCACCCTTTTCTTCACCATATTCCCTCTGCTTCACTTGTTGTTAAGTAAGATCTTTGACTTACTTGTAGTTTCATCAAATACTTTTGTATGCAAAATCCGATCCCGCATTTTGCTAATTCCTACCCTCTGATGAGAAGGAAAGTATTTCTTCGAAACTCCGCGGATTAAGGACTATCCACTTATCAAGTGTTTCCTTTTCAGATTAAATATGTTTTTAACTCTTTTTCAAAGTGCTTTTAACATGTTTTATTAACTGTTTGCTCTTATATACATACATATATATATATATATATATATATATATATATATATATATATATATATATATATATATATATATATATATATATATGAATAACATTTAAGCTATATTTCAAGATCCAAGGTTTCATTTAATAATTAGTTATTTCAACATATCAATACTTCGGTACATTTTACAGACATGTTTCGTATGCACAAAACAATCCATATTTTATGTTAATATTGAATTTTTCTTTTCGTATACTTATCAGAAAAAAATAGAATGTTTTTCATAGAAAAAATAAGCACGACCATGTAATGTGAAAAATCTAGCCAAATAGAATAACTCTCACGGTGTGTTGTATTGGGAAAGCTATTCATGTCTTTGTTTTCGTATGGCTTTCACTTTTCTATTTTGTTTAATAAAAAGTATTTTATATAAAAAACGTTGTTATATTTAATCTAATAATCTTTAAATATTGTATGTTTACTGAGGGTTAGATCTGCGAATGGGTTTTTAAAATTGTAGGTGTGAAACTAAGTCATTATATATGTTAAATGTGTTTCATATTTAAGGAACGGCCATCTTTGTTTTGTGAAAGAAACTGTCGTATCATTTATTAGTCTTATAACCTTAATTTTTTTAGTATTTACTTATTGATTAATTAAAAAATAAACATTTAAAAATTTAGCTACACTCAAATAAATTAATTGTTTATTACTCATAAAGTGGGTCATTTTTTACGGGGGGTAATGCCCCTGACAGACTTCTCATAGCAGTAGAGCAACGAAACTTGCCACAGTTATTAGTCTTTCTCTACATAGGAACCACCCAGAGTTATGCATTTCTCCCATCGTTTTATGCAGCTCTGGAGACTGTTTTTGTAGAACACCACAGGTTTGTCCTCAGACCACGACGTGACTTCAGAAATCAAGGCTGCATCATCTGAGAAACGCTTTCCTTTTAAAAACAACTTCATGGCTGGGAAGAGGTGAAAGTAAGAGGGTGCAAGGTCAGGAGAGTAGGGAGGATCGGGAGTATTTCATAACCACACGTCCGTGCTTCTGATCTGGCGACATGCGAGTTGTGGACCGGAGCGTTGTCCTGCAGCAGTTGATAGCTTCCATTAATTTACTCAAAAGTGAAGCATAATAAGCTCCTGTAATTGTGGTACCCTTTGCCAAGAAATCTATCATCACTATTCCGTCCTGGTCCCAGCATGACCTTGCCAGCGGAGAGCTGAACCCTTGCCTTCTTTGGAGGTGGTGAGTCCAAGTGCTTCCACTGCATTGACTGGGCTTTGGTCTCTGGATCATAGTGATGGACCCAGGTTTCATCCTGTGTCATCAGTCTTTTGAAAAACTTTGACTCATCTTTGTGGCACATCTCCAAATTCATCCTTGAGCACTCGACTTGAGCGTTCTCGCTTCTGGAATGGTGTGAGCGATCTGGGAATCCATATGGCAGACACCTTATGCATATGCAAATGGTCATGAATGATAGTTTCCATAGACCCTGTACTAATCTTGACATCTTGGGCTATTTGGCGAATAGTAATGCGCCACTTCCAAAATGGCAGCCTCAACTTGACGGGCAGATGCCTTATCAATGGCAGAAGAGGGGCGACCAGGTCTGGGAACTGTTTCCAAAGACTTCCGGCCATGTTTGAATTCACGATGCCAGCGTTTTACAAGGTCATATGATGGGGCATTATCACCATAAATTTATTTCATTTCATCAAAAGTCTCCTGTGGTGTGCATCCTTTCAGATACAAAAACCGGATCACTGCTGGACATTCAACAGGCTCCATTTCACACCTGACTCAGTTCAAACACCTGTAAAACAGAAACCACAATTAGTTCAGAGCTGTAATTTGCCACATAACCCGTGGAGATATAAATCATTGCACATGCAAAATTTCAGCTAGATCAAACAACTGAAATTTCAGCTAGATCAGACAACTGGAACTCGTAGTGACGGAGAAAAGTTAATTCGTATCAAAATTATTGTTTTAATTCTATATAGTTCCAAGGGACATTATTTATTTAAAATATACCGTAGTTATGTTATTTGTAATTAACAATGCTTGCTTCTATTAATTCAACCCAATTTTATCAACTATCTTGTTAATAGAATTTACAAGATATTAAGAATTACTTATATGGATTAGTTTTATCATAAATTTTTTTAATACCATAATATTATGGTATCGATTATATTATGTGTAAATCTATATAAGTTTCTGTATTTTTTATGTACGTAACTACTTAATTACTTATTAAATATTTAATTATTTATTAACTACTTAATTACTTATTACATGTTTAATTTACTTTTGGGAATTTCTACTAATGTAATTAAAGAATGAGTATTAGTAGTGTTTTATTTATGTTACTGTATTGAATAATTCTACTTACCAATCCTTCCTTGTTGCTGCTTTAAGCTAGCGGACATATACTAGTTGTAATTGTCTGTATTTTTGAGATGAGGTGTTTTCTTTGATTGAGATTGTCGGACTGACTTCCTCATCTTGGTTGTTATTGTCACAACGTTTCGGCCGTTTTGCCCTCCGGCCTTCGTCAAGTGAACCGTTTGTTAGGAGTCTCGAACCCAACCCTTTATTATTATTACGGGGGTACCATGTTCGGACTCCAGCTAGGCTTTGGGACATAGTTGCTGATTCTCTGTAACATTGAAAACAGAGAATCAGCAACTATGTCCCAAAGCCTAGCTGGAGTCCGAACATGGTACCCCCGTAATAATAATAAAGGGTTGGGTTCGAGACTCCTAACAAACGGTTCACCTGACGAAGGCCGGAGGGCAAAACGGCCGAAACGTTGTGACAATAACAACCAAGATGAGGAAGTCAGTCCGACAATCTCAATCATATACTAGTTGTATTTTACTTTCATTACTTCATTATTAAATCATTCTATTTATCAAATCACCTATTATATATATATATATATATATATATATATATATATATATTGATATGTAGTTTGCTTGACGCATTGTGTGGGATAGGTGTGTAAAAGAGATTTAGAAGGCTGTCACAATGCGAGGAATGAATTATAGTCGCTAGAATGCTTTGAATCGACCTGTTACGCACACCATTTTAAAAGGGAAAAGTTTTTCCGAAATTAATAATGGAATACGTCGCATAGAATTACAAGTAAGACATTTTACCATACAACTGAATATATATATACATATATATTTTATATATATATATATATATATATATATATATATATATATATATAATATATATATATATATATGTATGTACTTATTGATTTGTAAATCGCCACTTGTTCTCGTCTCCTCTTACCAACAGCGACTATAATTCATTCCTCGCATTGTGACAGCTTTCTAAATCTCTTTTACACACACACACACACACACACACACACACACACACACACACACACATATATATATATATATATATATATATATATATATATATATATATATCGTCAAGGATGTGAGTTCATATTGAAAAGTTGATTTAATTTTAATAAAATAAAATTATTCTCGCGTTGCCTACGCACAGATCAAATATTTCAAAATAAAACCGCTAGATAAAACGATGCGAAATATATTTGTTATAAATTTCAAACAAGTAAAATATTTGTGTATTTTCCTCATATTACGTTGTGATTTGGCTTTCGAGCGCACTTGATGCGTATTATATATATATATATATATATATATATATATATATATATATATATATATATATATATATATATATATATATATAAGCATTTATATATGATGTATTCCTGGAGAAACATATTCAGTATAAATTAATTCAGATGTCAACACACAGAGAAAGTATTTCTTGTACATTTTATTTATTGTACAAAAAAAGTTACAATGTAGCAAATGATAAATTTACACTCGAATGATATATTGAATGTCGTAATATCAAGATTTATTTACTCCGGCTGGTTAGCGCTTGGCAGCGTCTTTCATTGTCTGAGTAATCCATTCTCAGCGGGTGTCAGGATATTCCACTATTTCAATTCACATCGCGCTTCTTAATACGAATTTAGACAGGAAAGTACATACTTGACTCTATGCAAACAATTTGTTTCTCTTCCTGATTTTTATTTAATAATTGTTTCTTAGCCACTATTATATGATATAATTCTCAGTTAAATCTACATTTTATTCGTGTATATTTTCTTGTACCTTTTAGTATTGACCATTTATACTCTAAGTTACTTCTACGTAGTAATCATTAGTAAGTTAGCGAGAGAGATTGGTTTCTTTCGTTTTGTTATTAGATATTCCACATGATGTATGGTTTCGCAATCTGTCCTTGAACCTGCAACCGTGGACCCGAAATATGTTCTTATAGTGTTTGTTCAATAACGTCGCATACACGATGTCGAAATAAGGCATGTTCCATTCTAATATTCATTAGTCTTTCTACAATTGCATAAAATGATTTTAACAGAATTTTTGTTTATATTCCTCTCATTTTTCTTGATTACCTTATCTACTTTTGCATTATTTGAAATTATTATAGTTGTAAATTAATAGACTTTTCATTGTGAATCTGAATAGACCAATGCCTTTTCAACAATCAGATAAAATTCATTCAATATGTTGTTTGTGATGTGTTCACTGAAAGGTTTTGAACTTAAATAAATTATTTTTTTATAAACTTCTGTAATTTTAACACAATTGGGAATTATTTTCAAACAAATGCAAAATTCGAACAATTTTTCTTCATAAAAAAATCTTTTAAAGTTGCCCATTTTCATCCTCGCATATTGGTGCCAAATCGTTATTCCTGGCAGATTGCAGAATCATTATTCCTGGCATATTGGTGCCAAATCGTTATTCCTGCCAGATTGCAGAATCATTATTCCTGGCATATTGGTGCCAAATCGTTATTCCTGCCAGATTGCAGAATCATTATTCCTGGCATATTGGTGCCAAATCGTTATTCCTGCCAGATTGCAGAATCATTATTCCTGGCATATTGGTGCCAAATCGTTATTCCTGCCAGATTGCAGAATCATTATTCCTGGCATATTGGTGCCAAATCGTTATTCCTGGCAGATTGCAGAATCATTATTCCTGGCAGATTGCAGAATATCTGGATTGCGATTTAACCCCCTTATTTTTTCCTCATGTTTCCTTCAATTCTTGCAGAGTTCGTTAACATAGACTCTTTCTTTAAGATATCCCAACAAGAAAAAGTCGGATTAGTCAAGTCTGGGGAACGTGGTGGCCATTTGGCATTACCATTGTGAGAGATAATGTTATCGCCAAAACACTACCTGCTTTTAGTAAAACAATTTCACAACTTGCATACACTGTTCAATACTATACTTATCCAAAATTATTTTTTTTAAATATTATCTGTAAACTATTTGAAATAGAGAAAAAATTACCATTAATGGTAAAAAAAAGATATCCAATCATTCAGTGACATTTTGGATACCCTGTATAACTGCAAAAGCGTTTTTTCCCAATCACATACACTTAGAACATTCAGAACAATGTGATATATATATATATATATATATATATATATATATATATATATATATATATATATGTCACATTAGTATATATATATATGTGTGTGTGTGTTGTACTTTGATCTATGTAGAGTTTAAATAAAACCAATTATTTTTCTCTTTTTTGTTCATTTCGTGAATCCTAAAATCCTGTAGTTCCTATGAAATCATTTGTAATGTTTAAATTTTGTGTTATTTTGTCTAATATTTGTCAGCGTTGTTTTTCTAATTTAATTAATTTTACGTGTTTTCGGTAATGCATTATAACGCTGATTTGTTACCACCCCAAAGGCTATCATTGTGGAAATGATTCAATGTCCATGGTCGGATGAAGAAATCAGAGCACAAAAATCAACGTCCATTTATTTGATGCTGGGGGACATTTTTAATTGTTGTTCACTGCTAGTTTTCGCTTCATTAGCTTCGATAAAGAATTATGTTTATTTTTTTTATTTTACTCGAGTTTTAATTTTGCTTGTTTTTTCGTTTGTGGACGGCCTAGTTTTCACAGCTTTTGACCAATCATCACCGAACTTTGTCTGCATCTCGATTATGGTGTTACTTAAAATTGATTTAATTTTGAAATATCTAAGTCAAATGACAAGAGTCACAAGAAATGTAAATATGGTAATAACTGTCATGACTTTGTGCATATTGTTGTTGATTAAATTTCGCATCTTATATCACAATGAGGTTAAACTTTTGATGGAATTTTCATTTGAGGTATCGATCTGCTCTTTCATGACATAAATCATAACATTTCATCCCGATAAGATATTTTCCACGGAATAATTCATACAATATGAAATATTAAAACCCACATAAGAATTTAGCTTTATCTTATCAGACTTATGTTTTTATTTATTTCAAAATTTTCTACTTTAAAAATGTTGTCTAATTGTTCTATTATGTTCGTAGAGTTGGTCTACCGCGGAGTTTTCTCCAGATGTTAAGAGCAGTTCTTAACATTTTAGTATATACAAAGTTTCTTCTTCAATCTTTTGGCAAAAAAACAAGTGCTACGTAGAAGAATTGGTTTAATAATGTTTTCAAAATCTTCCAAATTTTCTCTTTTGTTTATTAATCGAAAATTTATTTCTATGCAATTTTCCTTTATTATTTCACTGTAAATGTATTGCTCCTATTTACAATGCCTCCCCACGGGACAGAGTTAGACACCAGGGTCGTTTTTTAACGTGGAGAAAAGGAACAAAAATAAAAATTGTCTCAGTCGTGAAGGATTTCTCCTCCACAGACAGCGAACAAGAAATTGAAGTGCAGCATTTGAAGAACAGATACTACACTGTGATCTTGTCCCGAAGGCCAAGTACGGTGTTGACTTATTGCTATTCAGAAATATTAGGCTGGAGAAAGTTAAATTATTTAATTAGTAAATAAGCAAAGTCATAATGCGAAGTTTACACATGATGAAAATTACGATAAAAACGGTGAGTTTTTGTAATTAGTAATCGTTGTTTTAGTAAAGCACTCCTTTTAAAAATTTGTGCATGAAGACTATCTTAGATTCAGGCCCTTTCACTGAAAAATGACGTCATGTTCTAAAGTTTTACATCTGTTGGATAGTCAGAATATTGATAGAAAAAATAGTTTTACAACATTTTTAACGATTTTTAGCTACTACTAGTATGATTAGATTTATAGTCGTCTTTCTATTATTCTTTTTATAAAAGTCGATCTTTCCTTGGATTTTATAAAAGAATATAATATAAAAATATTTTTATAAATATAATTAAAAAAATAGTTATTTCATTTTTTTTATTATTTTCCTCAATCATCGCTTTCCCTCGATAGACGTTAATTATTTTCACGTTGAAATATCGTTTCATTTTAATAATAAACTATAATATTCTGCAAATATATAAGCATATGTGTGTATATATGTAATAGTGTCAAAATACATACTTATAGCAAGTGAACTACACAAACGTTTTTTGTTTTTGTTATTTTTACTGAAGGAATTCGCCAGGCTAACTGTTAGTCTGTCGAACTTGTTCGATTAAGTGAAACACTTGCGATAAATGTACATTGTATGATACTGCAAAGCTCCAGAGTATTGAACAGTTTTATTCACACACACACACACACACACACACACACACACACACACACACACACATACATGCATACATACGTATATACATACATACACATATATATGTATATATATATATATATATATATATATATATATATATATATATATATATATATATATGTATGTATATATAAGTGTGTGTGTATATATATTACATACAGGAGAGAGTTTAAAACATGGAATGAGATCTCTAGCGAGATAGAAGAAGGGTTAATAAAGCTCCGTTTTCTTTTCAACAAACTTTATACCAAATAAATAAATGACATTCCTATTACAGTCAAGTAAATTGTTTAGTGCGATGAGTTTCGACATTGTACCTTAACTTTTTATTAATATATTTTTTAAAGAAATCATGGTGTTTAATAGTATTTTAAGTTCGTAGATTCAAGTTTTACGGTATATTTTGTTTATTAACTTGTTAGGTGAAAGTACAAAATAGTAAAAGAAATTCCCTCTTCATATAAAAAATTGGTTTCTACATAACTCTACGTTATTATTTCAGCACGTTACTTTTTCTGCGTCAGTACTGAAATAACAAAAACAAGTTGTAAAAAGTTACTACATACACGTGCAACGACGAAATAAAACTGTTGAAAAAACATAGTCGCCATTTTTATGAACTTAAGCTATAATTTTTTTGTTTTTTATAACTAGCATGCACTTGTTTGTAACGACGGCATAGCTTTCATTTTCACATGCTTTTCATGTGTTCCGCAACAACATTTATATTTTTCGCTAAAAAATGTTAAAATCCATGATAATGAATTAAACATGGTTTAAATATAATTCTATGATAATTAATTAAACATGGTTTAAATATAAATCTATGATAATTAATTAAATGTGGTTTAAATATAAATCCATGATAATGAATTAAACATGGTTTAAATATAATTCTATGATGATTAATTAAACATGGTTTAAATATAAATCTATGATAATTAATTAAACATGGTTTAAATAAAAATCCATGATAATGAATTAAACATGCTTTAAATATAATTCTATGATAATTAATTAAACATGGTTTAAATATAAATCTATGATAATGAATTAAACATGCTTTAAATATAATTCTATGATGATTAATTAAACATGGTTTAAATATAAATCTATGATAATGAATTAAACATGGTTTAAATATAAATCCATGATAATGAATTAAACATGGTTTAAATATAAATCTATGATAATGAAAGCACTCATACGGTAGAAGACCAGTTAGTAGTTTAAAATAAACAGTTCTTTGATACACCAGGGTCGCGGGAGAAACCTTTTTGTTTTGGAACTAAAACATTTGTCTTTTTACTTCTCTTCACATCTAAAAAAGTATATTGCCCTGAAACGTTAAAAATTAATACTTAAAAGTAAACATAGTTCACCATGAAAAAAAAAATAGTTAAAGATTACTAAAACATTATCTATTTATTTATCTATAATGGTAAATAACTATTTTTAAAGAAAAAAAAAGCACATATCGTTTCAGCTTTCTTCAATTTAAAATTTTTTTAATAATAAATAAAATTTTAATAATATAAATATCTCTTACTTTACTGTATTTCCCCGACAAGAAATTCTTTACATGTGTTCATGTCATCAGGAAAATTTACATGTGTTCATGTCATTAAAAAATTTACATGTGTTCATGTCATTAGAAAATTTACATGTGTTCATGTCATCAGGAAAATTTACATGTGTTCAAGTCATTAGAAAATTTACATGTATTCATGTCATTAGAAAATTTAAATGTTTCATGTCATTAGAAAATTTACATGTATTCATGTCATTAGAAAATTTACATGTGTTAATGTCATTAGAAAATTTACATGTTTCATGTCATTAGAAAATTTACATGTGTTAATGTCATTAGAACATTTACATGTGTTCATGTCATTAGAAAATTTACATGTGTTATAGTCATTAGAAAATTTACATGTGTTCACGTCATTAGACAAATTTACATGTGTTCATGTCATCAGGAAAATTGACATGTGTTCATGTAATCAGGAAAATTTACATGTGTTCATGTCATCAGGAAAATTTACATGTGTTCATGTCATCAGGAAAATTTACATGTTTCATGTCATTAGAAAATTTACATGTGTTCATGTCATTAGAAAATTTAAATGTTTCATGTCATTAGAAAATTTACATGTGTTCATGTCATTAGAAAATTTACATGTGTTCATGTCATTAGAAAAGTTACATGTGTTCATGTCATTAGAAAATTTACATGTGTTCAAGTCATTAGAAAATTTACATGAGTACATGTCATTAGAAAATTTACATGTATTCATGTCATTAGAAAATTTACATCTGTTCATGTCATTAGAAAATTTACATGTGTTCATGTCATCAGGAAAATTTACATGTGTCCATGTCATCAGGAAAATTAACGTGTGTTCATGTCATTAGAAGATTTACATGTTTCATGTCATTAGAAAATTTACATGTGTTCATGTCATTAGAACATTTACATGTGTTCATGTCATTAGAAAATTTACATGTGTTCATGTCATTAGTAAAATTTACATGTGTTCATGTCATTAGAAAATTTACATGTGTTCAAGTCATTAGAAAATTTACATGTGTTCAAGTCATTAGAAAATTTACATGTATTGATGTCATTAGAACATTTACATGTGTTCATGTCATTAGAAAAATTTACATGTGTTGATGTCATTAGAAAATTTACATGTGTTCATGTCATCAGGAAAATTTACATGTGTTAATGTCATTAGAAAATCTACATGTGCTCATGTCATTAGAAAATTCACATGTGTTCATGTCATCAGGAAAATTTACATGTGTTCAAGTCATTAGAAAATTTACATGTGTTCATGTAATTAGAAAATTTACATGTTTCATGTCATTAGAAAATTTACATGTGTTCATGTCATTAGAAAATTTACATGTGTTCATGTCATTAGAAAATTTACATGTGTTCATGTCATTAGAAAATTTACATGTGTTCATTTCATTAGAAAATTCACATGTGTTCATGTCATCAGGAAAATTTACATGTGTTCAAGTCATTAGAAAATTTACATGTGTTCATGTAATTAGAAAATTTACATGTGTTCAAGTCATTAGAAAATTTACATGTGTTCATGTCATCAGGAAAATTTACATGTGTTCATGTCATTAGAAAATTTACATGTTTCATGTCATTAGAAAATTTACATGTGTTCATGTCATTAGAAAATTTACATGTGTTCATGTCATTAGAAAATTTACATGTGTTCATGTCATTAGAAAATTTACATGTTTCATGTCATTAGAAAATTTACATGTGTTCATGTAATTAGAAAATTTACATGTGTTCATGTCATCAGGAAAATTTACATGTGTTGATGTCATCAGGAAAATTTACATGTTTATGTCATTAGAAAATTTACATATGTTCATGTCATTAGGCAAATTTACATGTGTTCATGTCATCAGGAAAATTTACATGTGTTCATGTCATTAGAAAATTTACATGTGTTCATGTCATTAGAAAATTTACATGAGTACATGTCATTAGAAAATTTACATGTATTCATGTCATCAGGAAAATTTACATGTGTTCAAGTCATTAGAAAATTTACATGTGTTCATGTCATTAGAAAATTTACATGTGTTCATGTCATCAGGAAAATTTACATGTGTTCATGTCATAAGAAAATTTACATGTGTTCATGTCATTAGAAAATTTACATGTTTCATGTCATAAGAAATTTACATGTGTTCATGTCATAAGAAAATTTACATGTGTTCATGTCATTAGAAAATTTACATGTGTTCATGTCATTAGGAACATTTACATGTGTTCATGTCATTAGAAAATTTACATGTGTTCATGTCATTAGAAAATTTACATGTGTTCATGTTATAAGAAAATTTACATGTGTTCATGTCATTAGAAAATTTACATGTGTTCATGTCATCAGGAAAATTTACATGTGTTTATGTCATCAGGAAAATTTACATGTGGTCATGTCATCAGGAAAATTTACATGTGTTGATGTCATCAGGAAAATTTACATGTGTTCATGTCATCAGGAAAATTTACATGTGTTCATGTCATCAGGAAAATTTACATGTGTTAATGTCATCAGGAATATTTACATGTGTTCATGTCATACGGAAAATTTACATGTGTTCATGTCATCAGGAAAATTTACATGTGTTCATTTCATTAGAAAATTTACATGTGTTCATGTCTTCAGGATAATTTGCATGTCTTCATGCCATTAGAAAGTTTACATGTGTTTATGTCATTAGAAAATTTACATGTGTTCATGTCATTAGAAATTTAACATGTGTTCATGTCATTAGAAAATTTACATGTGTTCATGTCATTAGAAAATTTACATGTGTTCATGTAATTAGAAAATTTACATGTGTTCATGTCATTAGAAAATTTACATGTGTTCATGTCATTAGAAAATTTACATGTGTTCATGTCATTAGAAAATTTACATGTGCTCATGTCATTAGAAAATTTACATGTGTTCATGTCATTAGAAAATTTAAATGTTTTCATGTCATTAGAAAATTTACATGTGTTCATGTTATTAGAAAATTTACATGAGTTCATGTCATTAGAAATTCTTTACATGTGTTCATGTCATTAGAAATTTAACATGTGTTCATGTCATTAGAAAATTTACATGTGTTCATGTCATTAGAAATTCTTTACATGTGTTCATGTAATTAAATGTACATGTGTTCATGTCATTAGAAAATTTACATGTGTTCATGTCATCAGGAAAATTTACATGTGCTCAAGTAATTAGAAAATTTACATGTGTTTAAGTCATTAGAAAATTTACAAGTGTTCATGTCATTACAAAATTTACATGTGTTCATGCCATTAGAAAATTTACATGTGGTCATGTCATTAGAAAATTTACATGTGTTCATGTCATTAGAAAATTTACATGTGTCCAAGTCATTAAAAAATTTACATGTGTTCATATCATTAGAAAATTTACATGTGTTCATGTCATTAGAAAATTTACATGTGTTCATGTGATTAGAAAGTGTATATGTGTTCATGTCATTAAAAAATTTACATGTGCTCATGTCATTAGAAAATTTACATGTTTCATGTCATTAGAAAATTTACATGTGTTCATGTCATTAGAAAACTTACATGTGTTCAAGTCATTAGAAAATTTACATGTGTTCATGTCATTAGAAAAATTACATGTTTCATGTCATTAGAAAATTTACATGTGTTCATGTCATCAGGAAAATTAACATGTGTTCATGTCATTAGAAAATTTACATGTGTTCATGTCATTAGAAAATTTACATGTGTTCATGTCATTAGAAAACTTACATGTGTTCATGTCATTAGAAAATTTACATGTGTTCATGTCATTAGAAAAGTTACATGTGTTCATGTCATCAGGAAAATTTACATGTGTTCATGTCATTAGAAAATTTACATGTGTTCATGTCATTAGAAAATTTACATGTGTTCATGTCATTAGAAAATTTACATGTGTTCATGTCATTAGAAAATTTACATGTGTTCATGTCATTAGAAAACTTACATGTGCTCAAGTCATTCGAAAATTTACATGTGTTCATGTCATCAGGAGAATTTACATGTCTTCATGTCATTAGAAAATTTACATGTGTTTATGTCATTAGAAAATTGATATGTGTTTATGTTATTAGAAAATTTACATGTGTTCATGTCATTAGAAAACTTACATGTGTTCAAGTCATTAGAAAATTTACATGTGTTCATGTCATTAGAAAAATTACATGTTTCATGTCATTAGAAAATTTACATGTGTTCATGTCATCAGGAAAATTAACATGTGTTCATGTCATTAGAAAATTTACATGTGTTCATGTCATTAGAAAATTTACATGTGTTCATGTCATTAGAGAATTTACATGTGTTCATGTCATTAGAAAATTTACATGTGTTCATGTCATTAGAAAATTTACATGTGTTCATGTCATCAGGAAAATTTACATGTGTTCATGTCATTAGAAAATTTACATGTGTTCATGTCATTAGAAAATTTACATGTGTTCATGTCATTAGAAAATTTACATGTGTTCATGTCATTAGAAAATTTACATGTGTTCATGTCATTAGAAAACTTACATGTGCTCAAGTCATTCGAAAATTTACATGTGTTCATGTCATCAGGAAAATTTACATGTCTTCATGTCATTAGAAAATTTACATGTGTTTATGTCATTAGAAAATTGATATGTGTTTATGTTATTAGAAAATTTACATGTGTTCATGTCATTAGAACATTTACATGGGTTCATGTCATTAGAAAATTTACATGTGTTCAAGTCATTAAAAAATTTACATGTTTTCATGTCATTAGAAAATTTACATGTGTTCATGTCATTAGAAAATTTACATGTGTTTATGTCATTAGAAAATTTACATGTGTTCATGTATTTAGAAAATTTACATGTGTTCATGTCATTAGAAAATTTACATGTGTTCATGTAATTAGAAAATTTACATGTGTTCATGTCATTAGAAAATTTACATGTGTTCATGTCATTAGAAAATTTACATGTGTTCATGTCATTAGAAAATTTAAATGTGCTCATGTCATTAGAAAATTTACATGTGTTCATGTCATTAGAAAATTTAAATGTTTTCATGTCATTAGAAAATTTACATGTGTTCATGTTATTAGAAAATTTACATGAGTTCATGTCATTAGAAAATCTTTACATGTTTTCATGTCATTAGAAAATTTACATGTGTTCATGTCATTAGAAAATTTACATGTGTTCATGTCATTAGAAAAGTTACATGTGTTCATGTCATCAGGAAAATTTACATGTGTTCACGTCATTAGAAAATTTACATGTGTTCATGTCATTAGAAAATTTACATGTGTTCATGTCATTAGAAAATTTACATGTGTTCATGTCATTAGGAAAATTTACATGTGTTCATGTCATCAGGAAAATTAACATGTGTTCATGTCATTAGGAAAATTTACATGTGTTCATGTCATTAGGAAAATTTACATGTGTTCATGTCATCAGGAAAATTTACATGTGTTCATGTCATTAGAAAATTTACATGTGTTCATGTCATTAGAAAATTTACATGTGTTCATGTCATTAGAAAATTTACATGTGTTCATGTCATTAGAAAATTTACATGTGTTCAAGTCATTAGAAATTCTTTACATGTGTTCATGTCATTAGAAAATTTACATGTGTTCATGTCATTAGAAAATTTACATGTGTTCATGTCATTAGAAAATTTACATGTGTTCATGTAATTAGAAAATTTACATGTGTTCATGTCCTTAGAAAATTTACATGTTTCATGTCATTAGAAAAGTTACATGTGTTCATGTCATTAGAAAATTTTCATGTGTTCATGTCATTAGAAAATTTACATGTGTTCATGTCATTAGAAAATTTACATGTGTTCATGTCATTAGAAAATTTACATGTTTTCATGTCATTAGAAAATTTACAGGTGTTCATGTTATTAGAAAATTTACATGAGTTCATGTCATTAGAAAATCTTTACATGTTTTCATGTCATTAGAAAATTTACATGTGTTCATGTCATTAGAAAATTTACATGTGTTCATGTCATTAGAATAAATGCAATTTTGTAAGATTTTCGTGATTTGCCTCTGCTATTCGATACAATTGAATGATTTCCGGTCGTATCTTCAGACTTTATTCTGTGATACCAGAAGATTACGTGGATTTAATGCAAGAGTCACCTATAGCGTCGGTCACCACTTAAGACGCTGTAATGGTGAATTTAATATGCAAATGAGTTCAACGCGGGTAATATATTAATAAATTAATTTTGGCATTTGGCGCGGATTGAAATTCAGCTCGTTGGAATGCATAGTGTAAAGAAGGACCAAACAAATTGTCAACTAGTTATAGAAAAGAGACTGGGATTTTGACTGCCATAATAATCGAAGTTTTACAGCCGATTTAGCAGCATATCAACCTAAAGAAAAGCATTAAAATACTACATAAATCGATAATCGTAAATTTGTACCTTTACTTTATGTACACAATTGAACTTACAGTTAGAGTATGAAACAATAAATTGTTAAAATATTAAACAAACAATGCTTAATTTTCCATTTAGTATTTTTTAGATTTCTTTTTTTTTTTTTTTTTGCATGCTGTGAATGAGATTTGATTTGATTTTGAATTATACAATGATCGAATAATTTTTCGAACAAACAATAAATCATTGACAGTAAAAATATTGCTTTAAAGAAAACTAGTAATAAATAATTATTAATTTATTAATTTGTGAATTTAAAACCATTGTTACGTAGGAACGTTACAGATTCGAAAGACAATAGATATCTCTTATATGTATCTCTATACGAGAAGTCATACGTCATTTCAGAGTTGGCGATCACTTTTCTATAAAAAGTAGGGTATAAACTACGCTGGGTTAGGTCGTAAAAATACCAAAGATTTATATTGATCAAGTAGTTTTTTTGCATTAGAAAAACATGTTTGTTTTTTATCCTTTTTTTTTAAACAATCTCAACTTGCAAGAAATATATTATAAAATACTCTGGAAATTTTGGGACGCTAAAAACGTGTATTTAAAAAATAGATTTTGTTATGTTTTAAGTTTTGTTTGAAAACGATTCCAACTTGCAATGAAAAAATAAAAATGAAATTCGTAAAATGGCGATGTAAAAAAAAAAGCAGACGCTATTTTTAATCACAAATCCGACCTTTGCTCTCGTGATGATGCAATTATAAATATTTTTTATCTATTCCATTTTGTTTAATGCATGAATATAAAATTTACTTAGTATTTTAGTTTCAACATTCACTGGCAAATTATGAAAACATTATTTGTATATTTTATTTTAAATAAAAAAGTAATTCACTTAAGCGGAACTAATTTTTATTTGTAACGCAA